>NW_006239025.1:884454-912867 GCF_000226075.1 Solanum tuberosum | reverse complement strand
AGGAAGGAAATGACGGGAATACCGTTGGTAGTCGAAGGGAACCACCACTTATATAGTATGAAGTATGATGATGAGACGATATGATGAAGAAAGAAATATTAATTAGCCCCACGTGTCCATTTTTGATTGGTTTACTAATATATATATATATAGTAAGTAAAAAATAATAATAAAATAGATAGAAGTAGAATAGAAAATAGAATATAATAGAAAGAAATAGAAAGTAGAAATAGAAAATATTATATAAAAGAAAGAAATATTAATTAGCCCCACGTGTCCATTTTTGATTGGTTTACTAATATATATATATATAGTAAGTAAAAAATAATAATAAAATAGATAGAAGTAGAATAGAAAATAGAATATAATAGAAAGAAATAGAAAGTAGAAATAGAAAATATTATATAAAAGAAAGAAATATTAATTAGCCCCACGTGTCCATTTTTGATTGGTTTACTAATATATATATATATAGTAAGTAAAAAATAATAATAAAATAGATAGAAGTAATAGTAAGTTGGTAGTCCAAGGGAACCACGACTTATATAGTATGACAGGAGCTCTTTTAAGTGATGAAACGACGGGAATACCCTTGGTAGTCCAAGAGAACCACCACTTATATAGTATGATATATAGTATGATGATAGATGAATATATATATAGTATAAAGTATGATGATGATATATAGTAAGTTGGTAGTCATATATAGTATGAAGTATGATGATGATATATAGTAAGTTGGTAGTCATATATAGTATGAAGTATGATGATGATATATAGTAAGTTGGTAGTCATATATAGTATGAAGTATGATGATGATATATAGTAAGTTGGTAGTCATATATAGTATGAAGTATGATGATGATATATAGTAAGTTGGTAGTCATATATAGTATGAAGTATGATGATGATATATAGTAAGTTGGTAGTCATATATAGTATGAAGTATGATGATGATATATAGTAAGTTGGTAGTCATATATAGTATGAAGTATGATGATGATATATAGTAAGTTGGTAGTCATATATAGTATGAAGTATGACCATTTTTGATTGGTTTGGTAATAGTTGATGAACCACCACTTCTATAGTATTATGATATAGAGAGAGAGAAGCAAGGCGGTGGAGAAAGGGAATATCAACTTGAGTGACCAGGTTGATTACGCAAGTGTTGATGCAGTTAGTAATTCTTGGCATTCAAGTCATTTAATATGACATAACAATTGATGTCAATAATGGGTTTAAAGTTATTTTAAAATATCCAACAATATTTACGTTTAAATTTTTTATCGTTGTTCTAGATTAATGAAAATATCTTTTCTTTTAAATTGTATGCTTCTAGATTCTAGCTACTTCTACTTTTGGATATATAATAAAATAAAATAAAATTAAAATCAGATCCACTCATGTACATTATTTTAAAATTTTCTTGCTATAATTGTACAACTTGCGTACTCGAACAGAGAACCTTAGACAATTTTGCCTTTTGTTCGTCACTCATGACGACATCGTTTTTGTAGTTCACATGAATATGCTAGGTGTTTTTAAGTGCAAGAAACTATAGTAATATTTTTTACTCAGAAAAAAAGTATGGAAAAAATTGAAATGATAGTAACAATATGTTGTTGTGCCACAGCAATTACTTTGTTTGTGTGTCTATGGAAAGTACTGAATTGGGTTTGGTTTAATCCAAAGAAGTTGGAGAAATTGTTGAGGAAACAAGGGCTAAATGGGAATTCATACAGATTATTGTATGGTGACATGAAAGATCTTAGTGGGATGATTAAGGAAGCTAATTCAAAGCCTATGAATATGTCTGATCATAATTTAGCACCAAGAATGGTGCCTTTCTTTCTTGAAACCATCAAGAAATATGGTAAGTTTTCACTCAATTTTTTTTTTCCATTTGTACGGTTGAGTCAGAAATTGAAATTTATGAGTTTTGAACTTGACATGTATCCATAGCCCTTTTTTAGTTATTGAGTAACTCATAAAGTTAGATGTCATGTAATCAGGAAATCACGAGTGGGTTCAAGTCGTAGAACCAACAACCTTATGTAGACATGTAGGATAAAAGTGTTTACAATAGACCATTGTAAACACTTTTTGTAGAAATGTTGGGTAACATTGCTTACAATAAACTCTTGTAGTCTGTTTCTTTCCACACATGTGCATAGCAGTAGCTTTAGTGGATCGGACTACCTTATACTAACTACTCCCTCCGTCCCATTTTATATGATGTACTTTGATTTGGCACAAATTTTAAGAAAAATGGAAAGACTTTTAAAACTTGTGGTCCAAAATAAATGATAGAAATTTGTGTCGTTGTAAATCATTTCATTAAGGGTAAAAAAGACATTTTATAGGCAAATTGTTACTTAAAATAGAAATGTGTCATTCTTTTTGGAACTGACTAAAAAGGAAAGTAAGTCATATAAATTGGGACAGAGGGAGTACTCATTAGTGATATAAGTAGTAGATTAAATTCATGAATTTGGTATCCATTCACAAATCCCTCATTCATTTCCACAGACGGAGTTAGGATTTGAAGTTTAAGCTTTCTGAACTTCAAGTTGTACCAATAGTTCTCTTTACTGAACTTGCTAATACAAATAAGCAGTTTAGCTAGAAGCTCCTTGGAGTATGTAGTTTGTTTCAACTTTTTTCGAATTCGATGAAATTGTAATGAGCTTGTTCTCCTGGTTTGTTTATCTTCTAAAGATCACTCTGTTCATTTCGTTCTCTTTGACTGTATAGATGTTTTGTTTCGAAATTTGTACTAGTTGTAGTTAATCATGAGACATATACATGTTTGCAGGCAAAAAAAGTTTTATATGGATGGGTCCAAGACCACAAATACTAATCATGGATCCTGAGCTTATAAAGGAAGTACTCTCGAAAAACTATGTGTATCAAAAGCCTCATGGAAATCCATTAGGCACCTTATTTGTACAAGGATTAGTAAGCTATGAGAAAGACAAATGGGCTAAACATAGAAAAATCATCAATCCCGCGTTCCATCTAGAGAAGTTAAAGGTTTGTCATTCAACTTCGTGATTGGTCAACCAGAAACTATTATGTTGGGTAATTCTTACTCTATGTGTGCTCTTGCTTCTATCCCCTTTGATTTGCCTTCCTTATCGTTCAATCTAAACTTTTATGTCATATGACTATTTTGAGTAATATGATATCTGCTGCCTGACTTGATGTAGACAATAGTGGTTCTATAGGGACGAATCTCGCTTGGATCATGATTCAATGTTCTAGATTGTTCTTCCACCAATCCATATATAATATGTTCGCTCTTGCTTCTTTATTGTTTTAAATTTGGTCTTGTATGTTCCACATATGACTATATTGAGTGATTTCTGCTACCTAGCTTAAGTTAGACAATCAGAGAATGATTTTATGATTCAAAGAAGTCGAATCTTGTTTGGATCATCATTTGTCAGGACTCTCTTTGCGTAAGTTCCTTGGCTTGGACAGAGTACTTATTTAGTCCATGTTGTTCCTAATTATGTTCAAGTGTTAGTGTTATTGACATTTTCCCTGGTTCACCATTTTCTCAAACAGCATATGCTTCCAGCTTTTTACTTGAGCTGTAGTGAGATGCTGAGCAAATGGGAAGACGTTGTTCAAGTTGAAGGCTCTCATGAGATAGATGTATGGCCTCACCTGCAGCAATTGACTTGTGATGTGATCTCTCGGACAGCTTTTGGCAGTAGTTATGAAGAAGGTAGAAAGATTTTTGAACTTCAACAGGAACAGGCTCAGCATTTTCTCGAAGTTATACGCTCAGTTTATATCCCAGGATGGAGGTAACTTAATTCTCCTAAGAGTTTGGAAAATGTAGCTATTGGAAATGCAAATTGATTAGTTCTATTTTTTTGTGAATGCATTTTGGTTTTGTGTTTCATAAAACAATTTCAAAGATTTTTGCCAACAAAGAGGAACAGAAGAATGAAGGAAATAAAAAAGGATGTTCGGTCCTCAATTAGAGGTATTATCGATAAAAGATTGAAGGCAATGGAAGCTGGGAACGCGGATAATGAGGATCTATTGGGCATATTGCTGGAATCGAATTTTAAAGAAATTGAACTGCACGGAAATAAGGACTTTGGAATGAGCATTGAAGAAGTCATTGAAGAATGCAAGCTATTCTATTTTGCTGGCGCAGAAACTACATCAGTGTGGATTCTGTGGACTCTGGTGTTGTTGAGCAGATATCCAGATTGGCAGGCACGGGCCAGAGAAGAAGTCTTGCAAGTGTTTGGGAGTCGGAAACCAGATTTTGATGGCTTAAATCATCTAAAAGTTGTAAGTATTCTTGTTGTTTGGTTCAATTTCTATGCCATGGGTACTCTCGTTGTTATTTCTACAAGCACGTGTGAATTTCTTTTGATTATCTCGTTCATGGTTGCTTAACTGATAGAGGAGCATTTCTGTTACAGGTGTGAATTTCTTTTGATTATCTCGTTCATGCTTGCTTAACTGATAGAGGAGCATTTCTGTTACAGGTAACGATGATCTTGTACGAGTCGTTAAGGCTATATTCCCCAATAACAGTACTTGCCCGACGAATTTATGAAGACATTACGCTAGGAGAAGTATCTCTACCAACTGGTGTGCTAGTCTCATTGCCAATTATCTTATTGCATCATGATAAAGATATATGGGGTGAAGATGCAAACAAGTTCAATCCAGAGAGATTTAGAGAAGGAATATCAAGTGCAACAAAGGGTCAAGTTACATATTTTCCATTTGCTTGGGGTCCAAGAATATGCATTGGACAAAATTTTGCCATGTTAGAGGCAAAGATGACTGTGTGTATGATCCTACAAAGCTTCTTTTTTGAATTGTCTCCATCCTACACACATGCTCCTCAGTCCTTGGTAACCACTCAGCCTCAGTATGGTGCTCCACTTATTTTCCACAAACTATAATTTCATATTCTGTGAAGAGTTCATTCAGACTCGATTCATGGGTGGAGTTACAATATTAAATATGGGTTCAGAAACAGTTTCTCTATTTCATAAAGATAGGGGATTATGTGGTGTACTCTCCACTCTCCCCTGACCCTCACATTGGGTATGTTGTTTTTGTTGTTCAGACAAACTCAGTAGTTTTGGTTTAAATCTTGCATTTGTTTCGGGAAATCCATTAAAAATACTATACATGGGAATCCGTGCTAGCACGAGCCTAATATATGTTGCTCTCTTAATATCAAATTATGTGATATAGTTGAAATTTGGAGAAGTACCCCTATTTTTTATATGGTTGTTAAATATTTTAAGCTGTCTACATTATTATGTTTCAATAATTTTTAAAATATTCACCGAACTATTTTTTCAATTACTAATTCTTTGTGAAAATAATAAGAAAATACTCTCTTCCAAGACACTAATCATTTTTGACTTTGTCGATTTCTTTTGCCTTTTCATAAAATAAAATAGATACATATTTTCCATACGTAGTAGATTCAAATCGAAAAATCAAATCTAAATAATTTTGATTCTCACATTAATAAACTGAAAATCAAATTGAATAAATAGAACTCGATGTCAGCCGCTAAAATTAATAAGATGAGGAAAAAAAGTGAATGATTTTGATTTACATGCGATGATTTTTTCAGTGGCAGGCTAAGTGTACGACTATTGTACATTGCTGGGATGTGTGGAGGGTGGGGATTCAATCTATGTTTTTTAGGATTATAATTACAAAAAAGTCCTCAGATATTTGCCTTTGCTCATCAATGTCTTAATTTCCCACAAACATGGTAGATATAAATATATAGTAGTAATTTATATGCACACATAAATTTAATTCAAACAAAATGGACAAAATTCAAATATTAGTAACAATATGTTGTTGTGTCATAGCAGTTGCTCTGTTTGTGTGTCTATGGAAAGTACTAAATTGGGTTTGGTTCAGACCAAAGAAGTTGGAGAAATTGTTGAGGAAACAAGGGCTAAAAGGGAATTCATACAGAATATTGTATGGTGATATGAAAGATTTTTCTGGGATGATTAAAGAAGCAAATTCAAAGCCTATGAATATTTCTAATGATGATTTATCCCCAAGATTGGTGCCTTTCTTTCTTGAAATCATCAAGAAATATGGTAAGTTTTCGAACTCTGATAACGGGTAAAGTTGTTGGCATGTGATTAGGAAGTTGTAGATTCTAGCTGTGGAAACAGTCTCTTGCAGAAATGTAGGAGCTTAGTGCAAACCCATAGCTAATATTGTAGCTCCGCAATCATCAAGTAACTTAGATAAGGAGTTTAATTATACAATCAGGTTACTTATTCTACAATTACAAGCAAATTTCCTGGTAAATATTAGTAACTGATAGAAAACTAAAAATAAAGTAGGGGTGGCAAAATCAAACGCAACCCATCCAATTCGTTTAAGTTGACCCGCTCATTCATGAAGTTAATGAGTTTTGAACTTGACATCCATAGCCCTTTTTTAGTTATTGAGCAACTCTTGAAGTTGATGTCATGTAATAAGAAAATCACGGGGTTCAAGTCGTAGAACCAACCTTATGTAGACGTGCACTTTCCGTAGAAATGTGGGTAACCTTGCTTACAATAGACTCTTGTAGTTCGTTCCTTTACACACCTGTGCATAGCAGGAGCTTTAGTGGATCGGACTACCTTATACTAACTACTAATCAGTGATATAATGATACAAGTAGTTAGATTAGATTCATTAATTTGTTATCCATTCACAAATCTCTCATTCATTTTCACACACAGAGTTAGGATTTGAAGTTCAAGCTTTTTGAACTTGAAGTTGTACCCATAGTTCTCTTTAGTTACAAGGTTTGCAATTAAATATCTATACATATTTATTGAACTTCCTAATACAAATAAGCAGTTTAGCTAGAAGCTCCTTGGTGTATGCAGTTTGTTTCAACTTTTTTTCGAATTCGATGAAATTGTAATGAGCCTGTTCTCCTGGTTTGTTTATCTTCTAAAGAACACTCTGTTCATTTCGTTCTCTTCGATTGTATAGATGTTTTATTTCGAAATTTGTACTAGTTGTAGTTAATCATGAGACATATACATGTTTGCAGGGAAAAAATGTTTTACATGGATGGGTCCAAGACCACAAATACTAATCATGGATCCTGAGCTTATAAAGGAAGTACTCTCGAAAACCTATGTTTATCAAAAGCCTCATGCAAATCCATTAGGCACATTATTTGTGCAAGGATTAGTAACCTATGAGAAAGACAAATGGGCAAAACATAGAAAAATCATCAATCCCGCGTTCCATCTAGAGAAGTTAAAGGTTTGTCATTCGACTTCGTGATTGGTCAACCAGAAACTATTATGTTGGGCAATTCATACTCTATGTGTGCTATTGCTTCTATCTCCTTTGATTTGCCTTCCTTATGTCATTTGACTATTTCGAGTAATATGATATTTGCTGCCTGACTTGATGTAGACAATAGTGGTTCTATAGGGACGGATCTCGCCTGGATCATGATTCAATGTTCTAGATTGTTCTTCCACCAATCGATAATATGTTCACTCTTGCTTCTTGTATGTTCCACATATGACTATATTGAGTGATTTCTACTACCTAGCTTGAGTTAGACAATCAGAGAATGATTTTATGGTTCAAAGAAGTCGAATCTTGTTTGGATCATCATTTGTCAGGACTCTCTTTGCGTAAGTTCCTTGGCTTGGACAGGGCATTTAGTCCATGTTGTTCTTTATGCATTCAGAGAGGACTATGTTCGGTGGAATAATTTCTTAGATATGTTTACTAGATGGTGATGGAATACGTGTTCCTTATTCTGTTCAAGTGTTAGTGTTATTGACATTTTCCCTCGTTCACTATTTTCTCGAACAGCATATGCTTCCAGCTTTTTACTTGAGCTGTAGTGAGATGCTGAGTAAATGGGAAGACGTTGTTCAAGTTGAAGGCTCTCATGAGATAGATGTATGGCCTCACCTGCAGCAATTGACTTGTGATGTGATCTCTCGGACAGCTTTTGGCAGTAGTTATGAAGAAGGTAGAAAGATTTTTGAACTTCAACAGGAACAAACTCAGCATTTTCTCGAAGTTACACGCTCAGTTTATATCCCAGGATGGAGGTAACTTAATTCTCCTAAGAATTTGGAAATGTAGCTATTGGAAATGCAAATTGATTAGTTCTATTTTTTGTGAATGCATTTTGGTTTTGTGTTTCATAAAACAATTTCAAAGATTTTTGCCAACAAAGAGGAACAGAAGAATGAAGGAAATAAAAAAGGATGTTCGGTCCTCAATTAGAGGTATTATTGATAAAAGATTGAAGGCAATGGAAGCAGGGAACGCCGATAATGAGGATCTATTGGGCATATTGCTGGAATCGAATTTTAAAGAAATTGAACTGCACGGAAACAAGGACTTTGGAATGAGTATCGAAGAAGTCATTGAAGAATGCAAGCTATTCTATTTTGCTGGTACAGAAACTACATCAGTGTGGATTCTGTGGACTCTGGTGTTGTTGAGCAGATGTCCAGATTGGCAGGCACGGGCCAGAGAGGAAGTCTTGCAAGTGCTTGGGAGTCGGAAACCAGATTTTGATGGATTAAATCATCTAAAAGTTGTAAGTATTCTTGTTGTTTGGTTCAATTTCTATGCCATGGGTACTCTCGTTGTTATTTCTACAAGCACGTGTGAATTTCTTTTGATTATCTCGTTCATGCTTGCTTAACTGATAGAGGAGCATTTCTGTTACAGGTAACAATGATCTTGTACGAGTCGTTAAGGCTATATTCCCCAATAACAGTACTTACCCGACGAATTTATGAAGACATTACGCTAGGAGAAGTATCTCTACCAACTGGTGTGCTAGTCTCATTGCCAATTATCTTATTGCATCATGATAAAGATATATGGGGTGAAGATGCAAACAAGTTCAATCCAGAGAGATTTAGAGAAGGAATATCAAGTGCAACAAAGGGTCAAGTTACATATTTTCCATTTGCTTGGGGTCCTAGAATATGCATTGGACAAAATTTTGCCATGTTAGAGGCAAAGATGACTTTGTGTATGATCCTACAAAGCTTCTCTTTTGAATTGTCTCCATCCTACACACATGCTCCTCAGTCCTTGGTAACCACTCAGCCTCAGTATGGTGCTCCACTTATTTTCCACAAACTATAATTTCATATTCTGTGAAGAGTTCATTCAGACTCTATTCATGGGTTGAGTTACAAATATTAAATATGGGTTCAGAAACAGTTTCTCTATTTCATAAAGATAGGGGATTATGTGGTGTACTCCCCACTCTCCCCTGACCCTCACATTGGGTATGTTGTTTTTGTTGTTCGGACAAACTCAGTAGTTCTGGTTTAAATCTTGCATTTATTTTTGGAAATCCATTAAATATTTTACACAGGAACCCGTGCTAGCACGATCCCAATATATGTTGCTCTCTCAATTTCAATTTATGTGACATAGTTGAAATTTGGAGAATTACCCCTATTTTATATGGTTTTTTAAATATTTTAGGTTGTCTACATTATTATGTTTCGTATTGAATAATTTTTAAAATATTCACTGAACGATTTTTTCAATTATTAATTCTTTGTGAAAATAATAAGAAAATGCTCTCTTCCAAGACACTAATCGTTTTTGACTGTCGATTTCTTTTGCCTTTTCAGAAAATAAAATAGACATATATTTTCCATACACAGTAGATTCAAATAGAAAAATCAAACCTAAATAATTTTGATTCTCACGTTAATAAATTGAAAATCAAATTGAATAAATAAAACTCGATGTCAGCCTCTAAAAATAATAGATGAAAAAAAGAGTAAATGATTTTATTGATTGATATTATGCTTTTCTATTATTTCAAGAAAGCAAGACGTTTGAACGTAGTTATGTGTTACATGCCATGATTTTTTTTACTGTTGCACATTGATGGGATGTGTCTGAGGGTGTGGAGATACAATCTATGTTTTTTAGGATTATAATTACAAAAAAGTCCTCAGATATTTTCCTTTTGCTCATCAGTATCTTAATTTCCCACAAACATGGTAGATATAAATATATAGTAGTAATTTATATGCACACATAAATTTAATTCAAACAGAATGGACAAAATTCAAATATTAGTAACAATATGTTGTTGTGTCATAGCAGTTTCTCTGTTTGTGTGTCTATGGAAAGTACTAAATTGGGTTTGGTTCAGACCAAAGAAGTTGGAGAAATTGTTGAGGAAACGCCAATTTCTTAATAATTCAGTATTTTAGACGAAGAAAAGTTCATATGACTTGTAATAGCGCTAATTGAAGTTTGAATTAGTTTACTTTTTATTATTTATTTAATAGCTAGTTTTATGAGATAAATATTTTCATTAATGCAAATAGGTATTTGTATTTAAATTAAAGTATTATATATGTCAGAAATGTATTATCAAGTTAACGAGATCTTCTAACTTGAAAATATATTATTTTAAAATGTCTGAGTTCTTTTTTAAAAAAAAAAAACTCACAACAAAATGTGAAAATATGTGAATATATAAAATGTAGTTGTTCTCTTCACATGTTCATATGACATCTAAACAATTTAACGTAGAATACACATGCAAATCACATCTGGTTAGATGACAAGAAAAATACAAAACAAACATTGTCTATAAGGTAATATTAGTGAGATAAGACTAATTACATGATTGAACCTAATCAAATTGAAATAAATATATACATAATTGCATTTAACTAATAATTTTTTTTCATTGACCATCTTAATAGGTTTGCGTGAATACGAGATATATATGACGATTCACATTAAACATTCACAAAAGAATCTGCAATATTATTTTTTGCTAACTTATTATTCAAATCTTCGATTAAATAAGCAATTCTATTTACCATAACATATATTTTTGAAATTGGTTATCACGTGCAACGCAAGGTAGTATTAGGTTAGCAACGCTTTCAATCTTCATTAGCGTAATCAAGTTGGAACAAAACTAGCCTATTACATGAAACTAATCAAAATGTCTTTGGTCATATTTATAGGTCCGGTTGAAAAAGAGACGAGCTAACCATCAGAATGCAACTTTTGAAGGAAATACAACTATTGTGAAAACTTTGATATTGATAATTAGGATACAAATGACTTCAAACTCTTGGAAGGTATCCGCTATTTTGGAACAATGTCATAAACAAAACCAAATGTAGCTTCGAGCAATATTACATATCCGCTTATTATTTTGAGCTTTCGCACCACTAAATGCATCTAATTCAAGACAATTTGTCGGACTAAATGGAGTATTATTTGTAAACAAATATTTGGTAACTAAGAAACATCCATACAAACAAATCCCTTAAGACATATGCCATATATTGAACAAAGAGAGTGTGCATGCTTTACTGCTTCACAGTTGTAGGCATGAACTAATATTTAGTAACTAAGAAACATCCATACCGACAAATTCCTTAAAGACATATTCCATATATTGAACAAAGCGAGTATTCATGCTTTACTGCTTCACAGTTGAACGCATCATGAGACTAGGCAACCACGTGCAACGCACGTACGGTGAATCTAGTATATATATATATATATCCCTACTTTTATACCAATGACACTCACGTCTATTGTCTAATCTAAATGGTCCTTAAGTTAAGAAGATGGTCCCATGCCTAATCAAACTAGTCCTTTAATGTATAGGGGTTGGTTTGTTTTTTATCCTTATACTCATTGACCAATATAAAATTTAAATAAATAAGGAAAAAAGATCTGATATATTCTCATCTTTGTCATTTAGAATTGATATAATTTTTGTTATAAAAGCAACTCACATATATTTCTACTATTACACAAATGACTCACATTTACCATTTTCTTCGTGAGTGAAAGAATTTATTTTAATTTTTAATTTTTTTAATTAAAAGAAATAATTCATGTAGGGGTATATATATATAAAATTGGGGTAGAGGAAATGGGGAGGAGATTATAACGTGGGGAGTCGAACCCACACCAATAAGATGGGAGTTCAAATAGTCAATCAACGTAGGGATATATTTGATCCTTCTCATTCGTATTTTTTTTATTCAACAACTTTTGCATTAAAGGACTAGTTTGATTAGACATGGGACCATCTTCTTAACTTCATGGGTTAAAACACACAAAAAAAATGTGGAGAACAGGATTGCAAAGTGGACAAGTAAAAGTGAAACGAGTCATTAGAAAATAAAAGAAAATCCGAGCCATTCTTGTTATCTTAGGATATATAATTACGAAAAAAACCTCAGATATTTGTATAAATAAGTAATAGGAACACATAAATTTAACTCAAACAAAATGGAAAAAATTCAAATATTAGTAACAGTATGTTGTTCTGCCATAGCAATTACTCTGTTTGTGTGTCTATGGAAAGTACTGAATTGGGTTTGGTTCAGACCAAAGAAGTTGGAGAAATTGTTGAGGAAACAAGGGCTAAAAGGTAATTCATACAGATTATTGTATGGAGACATGAAAGATCTTTCTGGGATGATTAAGGAAGCTAATTCTAAGCCCATGAATTTGTCTGATGATATAACTCCAAGATTGGTGCCTTTCTTTCTTGAAACCATCAAGAAATATGGTATGTACTAAATGTCCTTTTTTTTTTGTTTATTTAGAGAATGATTTGTTATGCTTTCCTTTGTATCTGCTTTGATATGTTTTTCCTCAAGTCAGAGGTCTATCAGAAATAATCTCTAACCCAAGGCAGGGTAAGGTGTGCACATGCTCTCCTCCAGACCCCACTTGTAGGATTATATAGAGTATGTTAAAAGAAAAATAAGTCCCTTTGTGGAATAGTTGTTTAGTAATTTTAGGTACTTTTGAGAAAACTGAAGATCTTATAAGAAAACGTTAGATCATGCTCTAAAGTTTTGTACATTAATGCAAATGTTAGAAGTCAATTTCATGTTTTGTCTGTAAGATTAGGTAATTTATAAGCAAAACATGTATGGAGTGTACTCAAAGATGCTTCTTAGGTAGAGGACGGGAAGTATTTGTTCAAGAGTTGAAGATATATTTTAGTAAATAAAAACTGTGCTTTCTTTAATACCTTAAACTTTTAGATGGGTTGGTCACTCACAACATGATGTACGAGTAGGTAGAGGTTGTTACAGTGTCTAGTGGGTCAAAGTCCCACATTGGTTGGGGAATGGACTGGTGGTCTGCTTATATGGACTTGAGTAATTCTCCTCTCATGAACTAGCTTTTTGGGTTGAGTTAGACTCATGTATTATATCGTTATTGAGGTCTTGGATTGAGTCTGACGGCCACACACCTATTATAAAAAGAATATACACGTGAATCAAACAATGATTGTGATTAATGAAGGTCTTGGATTGAGTCCGATGGCCATACACCTAGGAGTATTGTCAAAAAGAATATACACGTGAATCAAACAATGATTGTGATTAATGAAGGTCTTGGATTGAGTCCGACGGCCACACACCTATTATAAAAAGAATATACACATGATCAAACAATGATTGTGATTAATGAAGCTGATTTAATTGAGAATGATAATATAAGCTTTACATAATCCAAATTAAACTTGTCCTTAATTACATATGCTTGCAGGAAAAAAATCTTTTATTTGGTTGGGTCCAAAACCACAAGTACTAATCATGGACCCGGAGCTTATAAAGGAAGTATTCTCGAAAAACTATTTGTATCAAAAGCCTTATGCTAATCCATTTGCACCATTATTGGTACAAGGACTAGCAACCTATGAGGAAGACTGTTGTACATTGCTGGGATGTGTGGAGGGTGGGGATTCAATCTATGATTTTTAGGATTATAATTACAAAAAAGTCCTCAGATATTTGCCTTTGCTCATCAATGTCTTAATTTCCCACAAACATGGTAGATATAAATATATAGTAGTAATTTATATGCACACATAAATTTAATTCAAACAAAATGGACAAAATTCAAATATTAGTAACAATATGTTGTTGTGTCATAGCAGTTGCTCTGTTTGTGTGTCTATGGAAAGTACTAAATTGGGTTTGGTTCAGACCAAAGAAGTTGGAGAAATTGTTGAGGAAACAAGGGCTAAAAGGGAATTCATACAGAATATTGTATGGTGATATGAAAGATTTTTCTGGGATGATTAAAGAAGCTAATTCAAAGCCTATGAATATTTCTAATGATGATTTATCCCCAAGATTGGTGCCTTTCTTTCTTGAAATCATCAAGAAATATGGTGAGTTTTCGAACTTTGATAACTGGTAAAGTTGTTGGCAGGAAGTTGTAGATTCGAGCTGTGGAAACAATCTCTTGTAGAAATGCAGGAGCTTAGTGCAAATCCATAGCTAATACTGTAGCTCCGCAATCATCAAGTAACTTAGATAAGGAGTTTAATTATACAATCAGGTTACATATTCTGCAATTACAAGCAATTTCCTGGTAAATATTAGTAACTGATAGAAAACTAAAAATAAAGTAGGGGTGGCCAAAATCAAACGCAACCCGTCCAATTCGTTTAAGTTGACCCGCTCATTTATGAGTTCAATCTAACCAATTTCAACCCGCTAAAAGTTTGGGTTTATATGTAACCGAAGTGGTCTCACGGGAAATCTTGTCAAAAAAATTTAAAATTCTTTTTTTTCAATTTAATTGTATTATATAGCCATAAATCATAATAAAGAAAAATAATAATTTTATTAGGTGCTAAAATATTTTAAAAGACAGAGTAAAACAATTAAAGTTAGTAAAAATTGAGTTTGATTGGATCTTCACCCGTTATATGACCCATTATCTAATCCATTTTAACCCAAGCAAATTTGGATTGGGTTGGGGCTTCACCCGATTGTTGTCTTTTAAGACAAAATGGCACAACATAACACCATATAGACTTAATTAGCAATAAATAACCCACTTTTAATTTTTTAGCAAAAAAAAAACTTTGTTTTATTTATTTGGCATTGAATAGTTATTTTTCTTTTTCTTAAAAAAATGTATTTTTGTTCTCCTTTTTTTTTTTCTCAAACACACCTTTGATTGCTGCTTTTTTTTTTTGAAAAGAAAAAAAATATTATTTTATTATCCCTATTTTATCTCTTTGTTTCTTTTGTCAACCGGTTTAAAATAGAGTTCTTCTCTTTTTTGTCTCCTTTTTCTCTTTCTAAAATTCTTTTCATACGTATATTTGATTCTCTCCCTAACTTTCAATTCTTCTCCTTAATTCAATTTGTTTATGAAAATCAGATATAACAATATGTTTTTTCATGGATACTTCTACAAATCATCTTTATATATAATCTTGTTCTTGTCCAATTAATTGTTTGTCACGACCCAAAAATGGACGTGATGACACTCATCTTATCCCACCAAAACAGGTCAGCCCTAAACTCAACCATTACAATAAAATGCAGAAATTTCATAATCAACTCAAAAATACCCCAAAATCTGATTGTCACGTGTACAAGCCTCTAAAGTATTACAATTGATTCAAAAGAAAAACACAAGTCTCAAATGACCTTGTTTCTAGAATAGAACGAGATCATAAATAGGAGTAAGAAGGTCTGCTGAGATTACAAACAGCTACCTCACAAATCTCCAAGAAGCCTCGGAAAATAAGAGAATGGAAAGTATCACAAAATCCAGGCTCGTAACCTACAAAAAAATTGTAGAAGCAAGGGGTGAGTACCAAACCACACAGTACTTAGCAAGTAAACCTCTAAACACAAGCTAATGGGATAGAATACAGGTACTCCTTATACCCCACCCGAACCTCCACAACTACAACCTGCATAAAACCAGCCCAACCTAACTGTTCACAGTTTACATATCACCCAGCTCAACAACAATCACTTTAACAAATTACATATCCTCAACAACAAACTCAATATTCATCAATCACAACTTTCACAAAAAGGCACTCACAAATATCAGCAACACACAAGATCAAGTTCATCAAATATCAAGTGCTTTCCAACCACCAATAAAACACATAATCATCAAGAATGAAAAATGTCATGGGATGCAATGCAATATGACACCATGAAATGATATGCCTCAAAATACCAAGTACTCTCTCAACCGTATATACATGATACTCCTCGAAAATACATCAAGAGTTCATGACCCATGGGGGACTCGCGAGGTCCATATACCGACACGGACGATCTCCACGTGTCTGTGCGGACGATCTCAACGCACTATCATAAATCAAGCAAAATTCGCACGAACGATCTCCACGTGCCCAAATTATAATTTTAACATCTCACCATCCCCAACACGGACGATCTCCACGTGCCTAACTTATACTCAATCACATGTCAATGCATGTGCACAATATGATTTCAATAAAAAGGATGATGCATCTCAATCAAATATCAATATGATATGTAATCACCTCAGCTATCACCAGTATACGGGTTCAATAAAGAACACAATCACACATAATAAATCAAGTCAATAATATATCAGTTAATGCCCATATGCTTTGGCATTCTCGGATTACAATCCGCATTCTATAGTAATAAACTTTCCCTTATAACACCGGTACTCGTACCAATGCCCGTCACAAACAGTTCTTAACACATCACACACAAACAATTAATCACATTGCCTTTTATTACCCTTTTTCATCATTAGAATTAATCAATGTGGACAAGTTAATCCGTCACCAAGTCTCATTACCCCCAAACACATATTACAAGG
This sequence comes from Solanum tuberosum, assembly GCF_000226075.1. Classification (NCBI taxonomy): domain Eukaryota; kingdom Viridiplantae; phylum Streptophyta; class Magnoliopsida; order Solanales; family Solanaceae; genus Solanum; species Solanum tuberosum. The sequence continues at coordinate 896,181 of NW_006239025.1, read as the reverse complement.
AAATACACGAATTCCATACACTTAACAATGGTTTAGAAATTCACTTGCCTCAATCAATTAAGAATTCACTCCGGAACTTGAGCCTTCCCCTTTCGTTGAACTTCTAACTCAAAGCAATCTATTCAAATAAATGACCACAATAAGATTTCAAAACTATCAACACTTATATTACTATGTGTCTAGCTTAGACCCAAAACTCACCCGGATTTATAATTAAGTTTCTAAATCTTGATTCCAACCAATAGGTCAAATCTCATATTTCCTGAATTTCAAGTCTAGGGTTAAATCATAATTTCTCCAAACACTACAACCCTAATAGTTTTCATATAATATAATACACTCAATATTTAATAATAATAATGATAAATAAATAATTAAAATAGAACCCAACGTCAAGTTACTATATCAGTAACTTAAGTCTAAGAAACTCAATTTGCAGATTGTGAATTCAATGTCAAAATACAAGTAATTATTAAATCATTAGTAAGTATAGGATCATCCAATCATTATCTAATGATTACATCCATATGGCATGAAGGTATTTGTTTCTCCAAGTAAAAAAAAATACATTAGAATAGGTATATCCATTCCTACTTGCAATTCAATTATACTTACTTTTCACTTGCAACCCCACTTTAATTCACAATAACAATGATATGTTCTTACCCATATATACAAATACAAAAATTCAGGCAATGATGATGATTACATTACCTGAACAGAAGGTCGCTTAAAGTTCTCTTCGTCTCCTTCGGTTACAGATTTTAGCCGCAACTGATTAAATATAATACTAATTACCTTTAACTCTGAATTATTTAATTTTTACATGGGCTAAGTGGTATAGGATATTACTTATATGAGCAACTTCACATATAGCAAACATAAATTCATATTGTATGCTATAGCAAAGTTTGCATAATGCACTCCACAGCAAACATAAATAATGTATATTTCGCTATACATATACAAAAGAAAGCAGTTGTATAATCTGTTTTCGTATACATATACAAAAAGATCAATTGTATAAAGTGAGAGAGGCGAGTGAGAGAGCGAGATCTGGGAGAGTGGCGAGCGAGATTTGGTAGAGGGGAGAGAGGGGAACGGAAATATATGTATATATACAATTTTCACGCATTTTATACATTTGCGTTTTTGTATAAAGTGGGAGAGACGAGTGAGAGAGTTAGATCTGGGAGAGTGGCGAGCGAGATTTGGTAGAGGGGAGAGAGGGGAACGGAAATATATGTATATATACAATTTTCACGCATTTGATACATTTGCGTTTTTGTATAAAGTGAGAGAGCGAGATCTGGGAGAGTGGCGAGCGAGAGCTGGGAGAGGGGAGAGAGGGGAACGAAAATATATGTATATATACAATTTTCTCTCGCTTTATACAAACACAAACGCACTTTATACACTTGCGTTTGTATAAAAAACAAGAGATCGAGGGAGAGAATGAGAGTGGCGAGCAAGATTCACCAGGAGAGAGGTGAAATAACAACAGTTTGCTATGAGGTACAATTAAATCAAACTATATTTATAGCATTTAATTTGAATTAATAGTTTGCTATTATATACAATTTTCCCTTAAATATATTACTAGCTACCTATTATATTATATGTGTGTGTGCATTCACATATAGTAGGGGAGTAATATATATATTTTTGGTGAAGGACCTTTGCACATGCAACATTGTCTGGTAGAAGACTCCAAGAAAGCCCTCCATTCACCCACCCAACCACCCCCCACCAAGAGAGGAAAAAATAATATGTTTAATTAGTCATAGTAATAAATAATAACTAATTATTTTTTAAATATGGTACGAACCATCTCTTCAGGTTGAGAGCGGTATAGAATAACTAACTATTCTCCTTGTTCCACTTTAATTTGGTCACGTATGTTCTATTCAAGTAATAGTTAGGCAGTATTTAAGATTTTTCAATTCAACCTTTTTTTTTCTTTCTAAAATCCTTTTCATATGTATATTTTCTTCTCTTCTAAATTTTCTCTTATTCTCCTTAATTCACCCTGTCTATGCAAATCAGCTATAACTGTATGTTTATCGATTTATCCTTCCAATAATTTCTTTTAATATATAATTATGTAGTATTTCTTGCCCCATTAATTTTGAAATTTTGTGATTTGTGGAACTAAAGGTTTTAAAACTTTTTTTGGCGAAAATTCAAATAATAGTTTTTTGAAATTTTTGTTCTCAATTTCATGGGTGAGAAAGATTCTCGTAAGATCCTTGTAAAAAATCAAAATGTTGATGTTGATGAATACAACCCAATGTATACCAATGAATACCAATCTCAATTTAAATTAAAGTATACAAGTTTATTATGTGAATAAAAATCACTGAATACACAGATGAATACGAACTAATGTATACATAGTGCAGTTACCGTATACATAAACAAAATCATATGTATATTAATGAATAAAATTTAATTTATATATGTATCATATTAATCTCATTGTTGTATTCATTATAGTAATACGTATAATTGATGGTAATATTATTTTATATATACAATATAAAGTTTATGTATACATGCTACAATTACTGTTATACATCAATAAAATTTACACGTTTATTTTTATGAATTATTTTTTGTGTATACATTATTTTTTATGTATACATTATGTAATCGCAACTTTAATTATTGTATAATTTATGCATATGTGTTATTACAGTTTCTAATAAAATGCCATTTAATATTATTTGATTAATTATTGTTGATTATGTGATAATTAATACACGTTAGAGCATTAATAATACATCTTTTAATAAGTTATTTAAAGAATTTTAAAAAATTTATTCCTTAAAAGTTGGTGTAAACCTTTTTTTAATGGGTTAATTAATAAATATATATATTTCACTTCTTAAAAATAGGTATTCGGTTTTCTAATAAACTAATTATTGTTGATTGGTAAAAAAAAACAATTCATAAAATTACAATCAAATATATCTTTATGTTTATGTAAATTGTGTTAATATTTTTTTAAATAAACAGTTAAATAAAGTTGAGTTTGAGAATTTAAAGAAATTGAAAAGCTAACTTCCTTAATTATAGGAGTTAAAAACAAGGAAGAAAAAATAATCCCACATTTCCTTAATTTATGAGGGTTGGTTGCACATGATTAAAAGGAAAAAAACTATAAAAAGTTGGTTTTATTTCTTTTAGGTTAATACGTGCTAATTTTTTTAAGACTTTTAATTGCTAATTAATATTGGGCTATATGTTGCCAATTGTATATAATAGTTGTATGTCTGTTCAATTCCTCGTCTTTTAACTCATTATGACCCATCCAAATTTGACCCAACTCGCCCAATTGCCACCACTGAAATAAGGTAACTGATTTGTTATTGTAAAATTAAAATGCACCAACTTTTACACTTTGAATTTTCTAGTGAATCAATCAGGTGAGTTTTGTTTTGGTGGAATCAATTCAATAAAAGAAAAGAAGAAATTCAAGTCAGTTGATTTAATAGTTGTGTCTGTTGATATCCACATACTCAGTGTAGTCCCACAAGCGAGGTATGTGGAGAGGGTACAATGTAAACACATACCTTTGCAGGCTAGAGAGGTTGTTTCTGATAGACCCTCAGCTCAAAAGAGAGGATATTTGAAGCACGATTGCAACACCTGTTGATTGTGTGTGTATATAACTTAAATCCATTCACAAATCCCTCATTCATTTCCTGTATTGAAATCACCTTTTCTGGTAGGAAACTTTTGCTTGTTGTCTGTAGTTTGTTTTGATTTTCTTCGAATTCGATGAAGTTGTAATGAACCTGTTCTCCTGACTTGTTTATGTTCTAAAGATCTCTCTGTTCATTTCGTTCTCTTTGGTTGTAAAAATGAGACATATATATGTTTGCAGGGAAAAAATCTTTTATATGGATGGGTCCAAGACCACAAGTATTTATCATGGACCCTGAGCTTATAAAGGAAGTATTCTCCAAAATCTCTGTGTATCAAAAGCCTGGTACAAATCCATTAAGCGCCTTATTGGTTCGAGGACTAACAACCTATGAGGAAGACAAATGGGCCAAACATAGAAAAATCATCAATCCCGCGTTCCATCTAGAGAAGTTAAAGGTTTGTTATTCAACTCACAATTGGTCAACCAAAAACTATTATGTTGGGCAATGCTTAATTAACGATGGATGAAATGTGTGCTCTTGCTGGCTATGTCTTTCCATCTCCTCTGATTTGCATTCCTTATCGTTCAATCTAAATGTTTATGTGATATGACTATTTCGAGTAATATCTGCTATCTGACTTGAAGTAGACAACTATATGGTTCTATCTGCGCATGTATTCCACATATGACTATATGGAGTGATTTCTGCTGCCTAGCTTTAGTTAGACAATCAGAGAATGATTTTATGGTTCAAAAAAGTCGAATCATATCTGAATCATCATTTATCAGGACTCTCTTTGTGTAAGTTCCTTGGCTTGGACAGGGCATTTAGTCCATATTGCTCTTTTATGCATTCAGAGAGGCCTATGCTCGGTGGAATAATTTCTTAGATGTATTTACAACCAAATGGATCTGTTTATTCCTGAACTTGTTTCACCTTAATTGTTATATGAACGATCTTTCTTTTCATGTAACCAGCAACTTGTACTAGATGGTGATGCATCGATATATATTTTCCTAATTCTGTTCAAGTGTTAGTGTCATTGACGTTTTTCTTCGTTCAGCATATGCTTCCAGCTCTTTACTTGAGCTGTAGTGAGATGCTGAGCAAATGGGAAGACGTTGTTCAAGTTGAAGGCTCTCATGAGATAGATGTATGGCCTCACTTGCAGCAATTGACTTGTGATGTGATCTCTCGGGCTGCTTTTGGCAGTAGTTATGAAGAAGGTAGAAAGATTTTTGAACTTCAACAAGAACAAGTTCAGCATGTAATCGAAGCTGTACGCACAGTTTATATCCCAGGATGGAGGTAAATTAATTCTCCTAAGAATTTGGAAAATGTAGTTATTGGAAATGCAAATTGATTGGTTTTCTGTTTTGTGAAAGATTTTTGCCAACAAAGAAGAACAGAAGAATGAAAGGAAAATAAAAAAGGATGTTCAGTCCTCAATTAGAGGTATTATCGATAAAAGATTGAAGGCAATGGAAGCTGGGGATGCCGATAATGAGGATCTATTGGGCATATTGCTGGAATCGAATTTTAAAGAAATTGAACAGCATGGAAACAAACACTTTGGAATGAGCATTGAAGAAGTTATTGAAGAATGCAAGCTATTCTATTTAGCTGGCGCAGAAACTACATCAGCATGGCTCCTATGGACTATGGTGTTGTTGAGCAGATATCAGGATTGGCAGGCACGGGCCAGAGAAGAAGTCTTGCAAGTGTTTGGGAGTCGGAAACCAGATGTTGATGGATTAAATCGTCTAAAAGTTGTAAGTATTCTAGTTTTGTTGGTTCAATATATCAGCATGGCTCCTATGGACTATGGTGTTGTATTGATCGAGTGCTTGAATTTTAAAAGACTGGAGCTTTGATACTAGACTAGAAGATGCCAATTGCCATGGTTTCCTTAGGAAGGGGCAACTCTTCTACAAGCACGTGTAAATTTCTTTTGATTATCGGTAGTGTGAGACTTGAACGTAGGATTTCTGCTTGCTTTGACATCACGTTGAATTGTGTGACTATCTCATCTATTAGAGAATTATGTCTTCTATAGCGGAAATAATCTCATTTTCGTAACTTCTCTTTATGTTGGTTACAAGCAAGAGTATTACTCCATTCATAGGAAGTCAGCAAGAAGCCCCATAACTTGAGGATAAGGGGTGCCTCCTCACAAAGGGGGCCGCATTAACCAGGCCTGTGCAACCGTTTACAAGAACTTAGGTCCCCACAAAGTTGTAATTAGACCATGTGTGGGGTCTTACGCCTGCTTAGTGCCATAAGGTCAACTAAGTTGGTGACCTGATGACAGGGGAGCCAGAAATTTAAGTAACTTTTTACAGGTCTCGTTCATGCTTATATAACTGATGGAGGAGCATAAGTTTTTTGCAGGTAACGATGATATTGTACGAGTTATTAAGGCTATATTCCCCTACAACAGCACTTATCCGACGGGTTTATGAAGACATTACACTAGGAGAAGTTTCTCTACCAGCTGGTGTGCTAGTCTCATTGCCAATGATCTTATTGCATCATGATAAAGAGATATGGGGTGAAGATGCAAACAAGTTCAATCCAGAGAGATTTAGAGAAGGAATATCAAGTGCAACAAAGGGTCAAGTTACATATTTTCCATTTTCTTGGGGTCCAAGAATATGCATTGGACAAAATTTTGCCATGTTAGAAGCAAAGATGACTCTGTGTATGATCCTACAAAGCTTCTCTTTTGAATTGTCTCCATCCTACACACATGCTCCTCAGTCCTTGGTAACCACTCAGCCTCAGTATGGTGCTCCACTTATTTTCCACAAACTATAATTTGATATTTTGTGAGAGCTGTCTTGTAATTTAATAAAGTTTATTCAAACTTGTTTAGGGGTGTAGTTACAACTATAGATACGGGTTAAGAAATAACCTTTCTACCTCACAAGAATAGGTAAGATCTACTTAAACCTTATGCTCACAAACTCCACTTGTAGAATGTTTGGACGAATTCAGTAACTCTTGTTTAAATCTTGTATTTGTATCAAGAAATCCAATAAATTTATATATAAATATATCAAGAAATCCATTAAAGATAATTGTTTCACTAATGGCATGGAAAAAAGTGTTAAACTTAATAATTTGTTTTGAAAATTTTGTTAGAATTAGGATTTCAGACTAAATTGACCACATTTTTATTTATAGGGGAAAAGGCTTGATGTATATCTCATATTTGCTATTTAGAGCTGATATAACATTTATTATAAAAGTGGCTCATATATATATATATATATATATGAATGGCACACATGTCTATTGTCTAATCTAAATGGTCCTTAAGTTAAGAAGATGGTCCCATGCCTAATCAAACTAGTCCTTTAATGTATAGGGGTTGGTTTGTCTTTTATTCTTATACTCATTGACCAATATAAACTTTAAATAAATAAGGAAAAAAGATCTGATATATTTTCATCTTTGTCATTTAAAATTGATATAATTTTCGTTATAAAAGTGACTCACATATATTTCTACTATTATATAAATGACTCAAATATACCATTTTCTTCTAATGTGAGTGAAAACAATTATTTTATTTTTTTTTAATTAAAAGAAATAATTCATGTTGGGATATATATATTTATATATATAACGTGGGGAATCGAACCCTCACCAACAAGGTGAGAATTCAAATAGTCAATCAACTAAGCTACTAAACTTCCACATGTAGGGATACATTTGATCCTTCTCATTCGTATTTTGTCTTGTAATTTAATAAAGTTTATTCAAACTTGTTTAGGGGTGTAGTTACAACTATAGATACGGGTTAAGAAATAACCTTTCTACCTCACAAGAATAGGTAAGATCTACTTAAACCTTATGCTCACAAACTCCACTTGTAGAATGTTTGGACGAATTCAGTAACTCTTGTTTAAATCTTGTATTTGTATCAAGAAATCCAATAAATTTATATATAAATATATCAAGAAATCCATTAAAGATAATTGTTTCACTAATGGCATGGAAAAAAGTGTTAAACTTAATAATTTGTTTTGAAAATTTTGTTAGAATTAGGATTTCAGACTAAATTGACCACATTTTTATTTATAGGGGAAAAGGCTTGATGTATATCTCATATTTGCTATTTAGAGCTGATATAACATTTATTATAAAAGTGGCTCATATATATATATATATATATATGAATGGCACACATGTCTATTGTCTAATCTAAATGGTCCTTAAGTTAAGAAGATGGTCCCATGCCTAATCAAACTAGTCCTTTAATGTATAGGGGTTGGTTTGTCTTTTATTCTTATACTCATTGACCAATATAAACTTTAAATAAATAAGGAAAAAAGATCTGATATATTTTCATCTTTGTCATTTAAAATTGATATAATTTTCGTTATAAAAGTGACTCACATATATTTCTACTATTATATAAATGACTCAAATATACCATTTTCTTCTAATGTGAGTGAAAACAATTATTTTATTTTTTTTTAATTAAAAGAAATAATTCATGTTGGGATATATATATTTATATATATATAACGTGGGGAATCGAACCCTCACCAACAAGGTGAGAATTCAAATAGTCAATCAACTAAGCTACTAAACTTCCACATGTAGGGATACATTTGATCCTTCTCATTCGTATTTTTTTTACTCAACAGCTTTTGCATTAAAGGACTAGTTTGATTAGACATGGGACCATCTTCTTAACGTCCTGGGTTAAAACACACAAAAAAAATGTGGAGAAGGATTGCAAAGTGGACAAGTAAAAGTATCAAATGCCTTATGCTAATCCATTTGCACCATTATTGGTACAAGGACTAGCAACCTATGAGGAAGACAAATGGGCCAAACATAGAAACATTATCAATCCCACTTTCCATCTAGAGAAGCTAAAGGTTTGTCATACAGTTCTTCGCTTTTCCTCCTTCAACTTTGTGATTGGTCAACCATAAATTATTATGTTCACAATTTTTAGTCCACGATGGATAAAATGCTGGCTCCTGCTTCTTTGACTACTGCTCCCTCGAAGCCATTCTATCTCCTTTGATTTGCCATCTTTATCTTTCAATCTGAACTTTTATGTATTATGCATATGACTATTTCTAGTAAATTCATCATTTGTCAAGACTCTTCTATGTAAGTTCATAGGCTTGGACGGGGCATTTAGTCTATGTTTCTCTTCCTTTATTCAGACAGTATTACATTGGTGTAATAATGTCTTAGATATATTACAGCAAAATGAATCTTTTTTATATTAAAGAGATTTGTAATATTGTTGAATGTGTTTCACCTCAATTGTTATTAGAACGCTCTTTCTTCTTGTAATTGAGACAAGATATGGAGAATAATGTGTATATTCCTCAAAGACTACAATGATATAAATACATGCATAGAGCAATCTAACTATGGCAACTAGATATTCAGAGCAATCTAACTATGGTAACTAGATATTCAAATCCTAGAAAATCATCTATATTATCTATATTTATTATACAACTATGATTCTGTAACACTCCCCCTCAAGCTGGAGCATATATAGATATTCGTCATGCCCAGCTTGTTACAAAGATAATCAACTCGAGTCCCGTTCAACGCTTTTGTGAACAAATCAGCTAGTTGCTCTCCTGTCTTCACATAACCAGTGGAAATCACATTTTCCTGAATCTTCTCATGAAGAAAATGGCAGTCGACCTCAATATGTTTAGTTTCATGGTACACCGAAATTGAGGCAATATGAAGATCAACTTGATTATCACACCAAAGTTTTGCTAGTGTATGATGCTTTAACCCAATTTCAGTTAAAATGTGATGTATCCACATAATCTCACACGTAGACTGTGACATAGCTCTGTACTCGGATTCTACACTAGATCGAGATACAACATTTTGCTTCTTACTTTTCCATGATACTAGGTTTCTTCCAACAAAGACACAATAACATGTAGTAGACCATCTATCAATTTTGGATCCAGCCCAGTCAACATCTGCAAAACACTCAACACGAGTATGACCGTGTTTGCTATACAATACGCCAAGTCCAGGAGCTCCTTTCAAGTAACATAAAATATGTTCCAAAGCTTCCCAATGTTTAATCGTAGGTGCATACATAAATTGGCTAACAACACTTACTATAAAAGTAATATCTGGACGAGTCACAGTAAGGTAGTTTAGCTTCCCAACCAACCTTCTATATCCCTCTGGATCATTAAGAGGATCGCCATCATCTTTCATAAGATGCACATTTGGAACCATTGGAGTATTGCAAGGTTTGACAGCCAACTTTCCAGTGTCTGCAAGCAAGTCAAGAATATACTTTCTCTGAGACAGAAAAATTCCCTTCTTGCTTCTATTTACTTCTACTCCCAAAAAGTATTTCAACATGCCTAATTCATTCGTATGAAACCTAGTATGTAGGAAAGGCTTGAGGGAAGAGATCCTCACATAATCATTTCCTGTGATGACAATGTCATCAACATATACACCAAGAAAGATAGTTCCAACTAACGATTGTCGGTAGAAGACCGAGTGTTCACATCTGCTCATTTTCAACCAAAAATCTTGAACTACCTCACTTAATTTGCCAAACCAACCCCTAGGACTTTGCTTCAAGCCATACAAAGACTTCTTCAAATGACAGACTTTCTCATACTCCCCCTAAGCAACAAAACCATTTGGTTGCTCCGTATACACTTCCTCTCGAAGATCACCATGAAGGAATGCATTCTTGACATCCAACTGATTCAGAGGCCAATTCTCAGAAGCAGCTAGATAAATGAATAAACAGACAGAATTGAGTTTGGCAACTGGAGAGAAGGTGTCCGAATAATCTATACCATATGTTTAAGCATAGCCTTTAGCCACAAGTCTCCTTAAGCCTTGCTACAGAACCATTTGGATTCACTTTAATTGTAAAGACCCACTTACATCCCACTGGTTTCTTTCCTTTGGGTAAGTCCACTTAATCCCATATATGATTTTCCTCTAAGGCATGTATTTCATCAAGCATTGCGTCAGACCATCAGGATGATTTAAAGCCTTATTCACTGTTTTGGGTACAAAGATAGAGTCTATAAAGGCAATCAAAGATCTAGATATGGAGAATAAGTGACCATATGAAACAAAATTAGCAATGAAATATGTGGATTTGCAAGTACGTGTACCTTTGCGAAGGGCAATAGGAAGGTCAAGATTTTCTGGAGGATCAGGCAGCAGAACTTGTGCATGACAAGTATCATCATTCTCTCTTCTCCTTGAGTAGACTTGAACAACTGGTGGTCTTGTTGCCGTAGATAGAGCAGGTACTAAAAGTAGAATAGTCGGGTCATGATCAACAAAAGAACTGGGAGATGAAGGAACAACACTTGATTGTTCTGTCACAACACGAGTGACTTGATATACTAACCACTCATCTTCCTCCCATGACTTGTAGAAATGGGAGGTGCATAAAAGAATAGTGTAGTCTCTAAAAATACCACATCATTTGATGTAAGATATCTGCCAGTTTCAGTACCATAACACAATATCCTTTCTGAAGACGAGAATAGGCTAGAAAAACACACTTCAAAGCCTTGGGATCTAACTTAGTAACAGATGGTCGAACATCTCGAACATAACATGTGCGTCCAAATACCTTAGGTTCCACTGGAAAATAGTGGCTTATTTGGAAAAAGAACATTGTAAGGTGTATTACCGAAAAGCACAGTAGATGGCATGCGATTAATAAGAAAACATGCCGTAGAGACCGCATCTGTCCAAAACTGTTTAGGGACCTTCATTCGAAACAACAGTGCCTAGGGGTGTTCATGGTTTGGATAAAAACCGATCCAAACCGAAAAACCAAACCAAACCGATTAAATGAACCGATTTAATTTGGGTTTTGGTTTGGTTTGGTTTTAGATTGTTAAGAACCGATAGTATTTGGTTTGGTTATGGTTTTGTTCGAAAAAAATCGAAGAAATAACCGAACCAAACCAACAAGTTATATACATAAATTTTATTATTATACATACATAATATATTATATTCATAAACAATTTTAAAGATTTTATATATGTTTCATCAAAATTTATTTATA
>NW_006239025.1:874716-884280 GCF_000226075.1 Solanum tuberosum | reverse complement strand
CTTCTAGGCCAATATAGTGAATTTTAAAGCTTTATTGATAGTAAATTTAGTGATTGAAAATTTAGTAATTTAAGTCATTCTAACTATTTTTCGTTTTGAATGGATTGTTGTCACTTTTTTCACGTTTTGAATGAATTGTTTCTTTTATTTTTATTTATGGTTAATAATCGAATAACCGAACCAAACCAAACCAAAATCGAAAACAACCAAACCGATAAATATATATTATATTTGGTTTGATTTAGTTTTGATAATTTTAAAACCGATTAAATTAGTTTGGTTTTGATTTTGACCAATAACCGACCCAAACCAAACCGTGAACACTGCTAACAGTGCCTGAGCTGTCTCAAGCAAATGCCTATCTTTCCTCTCAGCAACTTCATTTTGAGAGGGTGTATCAACACATGAAGACTGGTGGAGAATACCTTGTTGTCTTATATACGATCCAAACAATTCTGACATGTATTCTTTGGCGTTATCACTCCTTAGAATACGTACCAAAACATTGAATTGAGTTTTCACTTCAGCATGGAAGGCACAAAGTGAGTAAACACTTCAGAGCGACTCTTCATAAAATAAATCCAACTCATTCGAGAGAAATCATCCACAAAAGTGACAAAATACATGTTTCCTGTTTTAGAAACCACAGGACATGGTCCCCAAATATTAGAATGAACTAACTCAAATGCCGACTCAACCTGCTTATTAACCCTTGGAGGTAATGAGATGCGATGATGCTTTGCAAATCGGCATGACTCACACTCCAATGAATAAATATTTTGAAACTAAGGACACAACTTCTTCAACAGAGGCAGAGAAGGATGACCCAATCGACAATGTGCTTCAAATGGAGACATGATAGTAGAGCATGCAACCAATCGAGGCTCCCATTCATCAAGAATGTAGAGATCATCAGAAATATGTCATTTACCAATAACCTGATTCATCTTAAGATCCCGAATCAAACAATGATCGGGAAAAAATGAGATATAACAATTAAGGTCCCTAGTAAGTTTACTGACATAAATCAAATTAAAGGCCAATTTTGGTAGACTTAATACATAAGACAGTGTAATGGAAGAGATTGGTTTAACAGTCCCAAATCCAACACTATTACAAGTTGATTCATCAGCTACAGTAGCCGGAGAGGGTGCTTTATGTGATTGAAAGCTAGAAAAAAATATTATGATTACCCGTCATATGATTTGTCGTACCTGAATCGATCACCCATTTATTTAGAAAGGTGAGAAGACATATTTTATCTGCCTCAAGAAAGGTATTAACAGAAGTGGATTCATTTTGCTGAACAGATGCAACAACTGAAGATCTTTGACTTTTGTAATCAATCATTTTTCCAAAAATAGTAGATCTGAAAACTTAACTAGAGTAAAATTCACACCAACTGAAGCAATCCAACAAAACTTTCCAGAATTTGAAGGAGAAAATGGAGCAGGAACCACATATATAACAACCCAAACCAATAAAGTTTCACAACATTCAGCTGCCCCACCGTGGCTACCAAATATTACAAATCTCCCAAACAAAAGTATTTATTTTACGATCAACTAGATTTAAACCAAACAAACTAAATGTGTCAGAATATTCTACTCCCACAACCAAATTATTATAACTGCTCAAATAAAACAAACCAGATCTCCAGCAACAAAAACACCAACAAATCGAGAAAGATAAAACCAGGATGATGTCAAATCTATCTAAAATCTGAATATTTTGAACAACGTACACCAATTTCTGACTGAAAATGTTGAGGCGACGAGCAGGCGGTGATCAATTCTACCATGGCGACAGAGCGCGAGAGCGGAGAGGTGGAGGTAGCAGCGTGTGACTCACTCGCTGCCACCCTAATATTGGGTGACCCAAATTGTCGAGTCCTTTTCTTCAACAACCAGAAAAGCTGCGTAATTTTGGAGCATAAGAACTGAGTGGCTCTGATACCATGTAATTGCCAAGATATGGAGAATAATGTGTATATTCCTAAAAGAGTACAATGATATAAATACATGTAAAGAGCAATCTAACTATGTCAACTAGATATTCAGAGCAACCTAACTATGGTAACTAGATAGTCAGATCCTAGAAAATCATCTATATTATCTATATTTATTATACAGCTATGATTCTGTAACACTTCTATTAAACTAGAGGGTGATGGTATCACTATATCTGTATTACTAATTCTGTTTCAAGTGTTGTGTCATTGACAGTTGTTCCCTTACATCATTTTCTCAAACAGCATATTCTTCCAGCTTTTCACTTGAGTTGTAGTGAGATGTTGAGCAAATGGGAAGACGTTGTTCCAGTTGAAGGTTCTTGTGAGATAGATGTATGGCCTCACCTTCAATAATTAACTTGTAATATAATCTCTCGTACAGCTTTCGGTAGTAGTTACGAAGAAGGTAGAAAGATTTTTGAACTTCAAAGGGAACAAGCTCAGCATTTTATCGACACTGTACGCTCAGTTAATATCCCAGGATGGAGGTAAATTAATTTGCCTGAGAATCGGAAAATTGTAGCCAAAGCTATGTTGTTTGGACTCTTAAATAATGATGGTTGCATGTTGGATCCTCCAAATATTAGTGCATTTCTATAGGATCCAACATGCGTGCAATAACTATTTTGGAGAGTCCGAACAACATAGAACCAAAGTTCTCTATTACAAACTACAAAGCTCATTATGAGATACACGTAGCTTTCACTTCATCTTTCTTATCTAATGCATTTTGGTTTTCTGTTTTGTTATACAATTTCTAAGATTTTTGCCAACAAAGAGGAACAGAAGAATGAAGGAAATAAAAAACGAGGTACGAACCTCAATTAAAGGTATTATCATTAAAATAATGAAGGCAATGAAAGCAAGGGATGCCGATAATGAGGATCTATTAGGCATATTGCTTGAATCAAATTTTAAAGAAATTGAACAGCATGGAAACAAGAGTTTTGGAATGAGCATCGAAGAAGTCATCGAAGAATGCAAGTTATTCTATTTTGCTGGCCAAGAAACTACATCAGTCTTGCTCGTGTGGACTCTTGTGTTGTTGAGTAGGAATCAAGATTGGCAGACACAGGCCAGAGAAGAAGTCTTGCAAGTGTTTGGGAGTCGGAAACCAGATTTTGATGGATTAAATCATCTAAAAGTTGTAAGTATTCTGGTTTTGTTGGTTCAGTTCATGTGACATGAGTTCCTTCTCTCATTGTTATTACTATTGCTTGATTACATAAATTTGAAAAGATTGGAGCTTTGTGATTCTAATGTTTGATTGTGGACTAGAAGATGCCATGATTTCCTAATTAAAGAGGGGGGGATGGGCTTTTTTCAAGCACGTGTGAATTTCTTTTGATAATCGTGAGGTGGACAAGATGAAGGAGGCGAGGCTAAGATGGTTCGAACATGTGCACATGGGGTGTGAGGAGTTGGCAGGGGTGGGTTTAACGAGGGGTAAAAGTAGGCGGAAGAAGTATTTGGGAGAGGTAATTAGATAGGATATAGCGCAACTTCAACTTATTGAGGATATGTAGGTCGTGAATTAGTGTAGAAGGGTAGAAGGTAGTTGAGCATTGTCTCTCTCCTCTGCAGGGAGGCTTGGTGGGAATATAGTACTAGCATTATTCGCGAAGTTTCTTGTTCTTTGGTTACCGCTAATACATGTTGTTTCTTGTGCTTCACTTATCACATTATTCTGCTTTGGACGATCAGTTACGTTTTCTCTACTATTTGCTTTGTCTTATTTGCTATGCCCTTCTGCCTCTGTACTGTCTTTTTTCAAACTGTTATGGTTACTTGAGCCTAGATTTTTTCGGAAAAAACCTCTCATTCTCCACGAGGTAGGGGTAGCGTACACTCTACCCTCCCCAAACTCACTTGTGGGAATACATTGGGAATGAAAGTGTGTTGGTTTTGTAATCATGGGGTGAGACTAGTTGAACTCAGGATTTTTGTTCAGTCTGATACTATGTTGAATTGTGTGACCATCTTATCTACGAGTTTAAGCTATTAAAGACTTATATGTCTTTAACAATAGGGTTGATCTCATTTCCCGAACTTCTCTCTATGTTGGTTACGTGCTAGTGGAGTATTCCACTGAACGATGGCCATTCATGCTAAAGATATAACTGAAGGAGAAGCATTTTTTTTTGCAGGTAACGATGATCTTGTACGAGTCATTAAGGCTATATTCCCCATTAATGACACATAACTGAAAGGCGAATGAAGACATAGTATTAGGAGAATTGTGTCTACCAGCTGGTGTACTAGTCTTATTGCCAATGATCTTATTGCATCATGACAAAGATATATGGGGTGAGGATGCAAACAAGCTCAATCCAGAGAGATTCAGAGAAGGAATAGCAAGTGTAACAAAGGGTCAAGTTGCATATTTTCCATTTTCATGGGGTCCAAGAATATGCATTGGACAAAATTTTGCCATGTTAGAGGCAAAGATGACTTTGTCTATGATCCTACAAAGCTTCTCTTTTGAATTGTCTCCATCCTACACGCATGCTCCTCAATCCATAATTACCACTCAGCCTCAGTATGGTGCTCCTCTTATTTTCCATAAACTATAATTTGATATTTTGTGAGATGTGCGTACACCCCACCCTCTCCAGACAAACTCAATAGCTCTTATTTAAACCTTGTGTTTGTATCAGGAAATCCACTAAATATATACAAATAGTTCATTAATATCATGTTGCAAGAGTAGTTATTTTCACAATAGAGTATACAAATCTTACTACTATCTCGAGGTAAAGAAAATGTTATCAATAAATCAGCTCAAGAACCAATGAGAAGCTTATTGTTATGACAAATTTAGAAAGTACCCTTGGATATTCTACAAACAACACATAAGCTAAAGAATTTGTGGAAAAAGTTATTGTTCTTTTGGTAATAAAAACATGTGACATGCTAGTAAGCACAGCCGGCCTTCTTGGCCAATGAAACCACTACATGCACTTGTACACAAATTTTTTTATTTTTAAAATTTTGGATGTCAACAGTTTTTAGTGAAAAAAATAATTAAATAGGTTGAGTAGTTTGGAAGTAAAACTTTTATATTAGAATGATTTTTGAGTTTAAACTTAAAGTTGAATGACTTTTTAAGAGAAAAGTTTATAACTGAGAGATCTTTATGAGATTTTATTTCGTGAGTTTGTAAGAGAAAATTTAAAAGTTGAGTGATTCTATCATCTTAAAATTTAAAACATTTTTCACCTTACAGAATATGTCTCGAGTCTATACACCAATTAATATTATATCGTATGAAGTGACAAGTAAAAATGAACAAAAATGGTAAAAGATAAACTAAAATAAAATCAGAGCCACTCATGCTGTCTTAATTACGAAAACACCTCAAGATAGTTACCTTTTCTCATCATTGATGACGACATCGTTTGTTAGTTCCCTAGTAGCTATAAATGGTAATTCATAGTGACACAGAAATTCAACTCAAACAAAATGGACAAAATTCAAATGATTGTAACGGTATGTTGTTCTGCCATAGCAATTGCTCTGTTTGTGTGTCTACGGAAAGTACTAAATTGGGTTTGGTTCAATCCAAAGAAGTTGGAGAATTTGTTGAGGAAACAGGGGCTAAATAGGAATTCTTTCAAAATATTGTATGGGGATTTGAATGATTAGGGAAGCTACTTCAAAGCCCATGAATTTGTCTGATGATATAGCTCCAAGATTGGTGCCTTTCTTTCTTGAAACCATCAAGAAATATGGTACTCCCTTCGTCCCATTTTATGTGAGGTAATTTGACTCGGCACAGAGTTTAAGAAAGAAAGAAAAACTTTTAAAACTTGTGGTCCAAAATGAATGATAGAAATTTGTGTGCCTGTAAATTATTTCATTAAAAGGTAAAATAGACATTTTTATAATTAAATTGTTACTTAATAAAGAAATGTGTCATTTTTTTTGGACTGACTAAAAAAAAAAGTAAGTCATATAAATTGGGACGGAGGGAGTATGTACTTTGCTTATTGGTTTTCTTTGTTCTACTTAATGTTCCTTATTTTCTCTAGAGTACCCTTGTAGAATTATACCGAGTATGTTAAAAAGTAACAAAAAGTCCCTTTGTGGAATAGTTGTTTAGTAAATGACCATCTTTTAGTTTCTTTTGCAATACATTGACTTTAGATACTTTTGAGAAAACTGAAGATCTTATAAGAAAAATGTTATATGTCTTTCTTTAATATCTTAAACTTTTAGATGAGTTGGTCAATCATAATGTCATATATAAGTAGGTAGAGGTTGTTACAGTGGGTCATAGTCTACTTATATGAACTTGAGCAATCCTCTTCTCATGAGCTAGCTTTTGGTTGAGTTAATCCCAGTGTTATGTCTTTACACGTTGTAGTTTCAGAGTCAGGTGCATCCCCGTTTGGGCGTCGGTCCACATTCCAGTTGGACCTAGGCGTGATGGAGGTGTTAGAATAGGTCAAAGTCCCATATCGGTTGGGAATTGGACTAGTGGTCTGCTTATATGGCTATGGGCTTGGATAATCCTCTTCTCATGATCTAGCTTTTTCTGTTGAGTTAGACTCAGGTGTTAGATCTTTACAGAGGTCCTGGTTTGAGTCTCACCGCCACACACCTATTATCAAAAGGATATACACATGTTTGGTTCTTAAAGTGAATCAAACAATGATTATGATTAATGAAGCTGATTTAATTGAGAATGATTTGTACTAGTAGTTAATCCAGAGACATATTCTTGCAGGAAAAAAATGTTTTATATGGTTGGGTCCAAAGCCACAAGTAAAAATCATGGACCCTGAGCTTATTAAGGAAGTACTCTCGAAGACCTATTTGTATCAAAAGCTTGGTGGAAATTCATTTGCAGCATTATTGGTACAAGGACTAGCAACCTATGAAGAAGATAAATGGGCCAAACATCGAAAAATTATCAATCCCGCTTTCCATCTAGAGAAGCTTAAGGTTGCTTTTCTTCCGCGTCCTCCTTCAAAATTTGTGATTGGTCAGCCATAAATTATTATGTTCGGACACGATGGATAAAATGCTGGCTCTTGCTTCTTTGGCTACTTCTCCCTCTAAGTCTTTCTATCCCCTTTGATTTGCTATCCTTATCTTTCAATCTAAATTTTTATGTATTCTACATATGACTATTGCAAGTAAATCTTGTTATTTAACTTGAGTTAGACAAGTATAGAAGGGTATTATGGTTTTCATTGTCAAATCTCGTACCATCATTCAATGTTCTAGATTCTTTATCTTATTGCATCATGATAAAGATATATGGGGTGAAGATGCAAACAAGTTTAATCCAGAGAGATTTAGAGAAGGAATATCAAGTGCAACAAAAGGGTCAAGTCACATATTTTCCATTTGCTTGGGGTCCTAGAATATGCATTGGACAAAATTTTGCCATGTTAGAGGCAAAGATGACTTTGTGTATGATCCTACAAAGCTTCTCTTTTGAATTGTCTCCATCCTACACACATGCTCCTCAGTCCTTGGTAACCACTCAGCTTCAGTATGGTGCTCCACTTATTTTCCACAAACTATAATTTCATATTCTGTGAAGAGTTCATTCAGAATCGATTCATGGGTGGAGTTACAATATTAAATATGGGTTCAGAAACAGTTTCTCTATTTCATAAAGATAGGGGATTATGTGGTGTACTCCCCACTCTCCCCTGATCCTCATATTGGGTATGTTGTTGTTGTTGTTCGGATAAACTCAGTAGTTCTGGTTTAAATCTTGCATTTGTTTCAGGAAGTTCATTAAATATACTAGACATGAGAACCCGTGCTAGCATGGACACAATACATGTTGCTCTCTCAGTTTCAATTTATGTGACAGTTGGAATTTAGAGAATTACCCTTATTTTTATATGGTTTTTAAACATTTTATGTTGTCTACATTATTATGTTTACTGTTACAAGTATTGAATAAATTTTAAAATTGCCATTGAACGATTTGTTCAATAATTAATTCTTTGTGAAAATAATAAGAAAATGCTTTCTTCCAAGACATAAATCATTTTTGACTTTGTCGATTTCTTTTTCCTTTTCAGAAAATAAAATAGACATATATTTTTCCTACCTAGTAGATACAAATCGAAAAATCAAACCTAAATAATTTTGTTTCTCACATTAATAAACTGGAAATTGCATAAATAAAACTCAATGTCTGCCTCTAAAAATAATAGATGAGAAAAAAAAAGTAAATGATTTTATTGATTGATTTATAGACCTACTTATTATGCTTTTCTATTATTTCGAGAAAGAAAGCCAGACGTTTGAAAGTAGATTTTTTTTTCCAGTGCCCAAGTGTATGACTGTCTCACATTGATGGGATGTGTCGAAGGGTAGATGCAGAGTTAGAATTAAGAGTTTGAGGTTCTAAATTTTAGAACAGAAGAGAAAAATATTGCAAAGCAATGCTTCCTTTAAAAACAAAGAGACAATTTTTTGTTGATAGTGGTGTTTGAACCCACAACAAATGTGTGAAAGACATTTTCACCGCCCTTACTTACCATTGAATTGTCAATCAATTTTGTTAGAGGTTCACATGATATACATATATATTTATTTAATTTTCTAATACAAATACAGGCTCTACGGAAAAGCTAGTGGGTTCGTACGAACCCACGAAGCCCCACTTAGCTCCGCCCGTGTCGGAGGATGGGATACAATCTATGTTTTTTAGGATTATAATTACAAAAAAGTCCTGGATATTTGCCTTTGCTCATCAACGTGTCACGACCCGCCACTTTGCCCTTCAAATTTGGCATAAAAATAAGGGAGAAGAATCTAGAGTTATGGAGATATTAGTGGAAGACTCTAGAATTCCCTAAATATTTTTCAGAAAGGCTTTAGAATTCTCTAGACTTGTAGAGAATTCTAAATTAGGGACTAAAATGATAATATGTAGGGACTTGTGTAGTAAATCTTATTTATACTTTGGCCCTTAGAAAATAGTATAAATAGAGGTCTCTTATTTGTAAGTTATCCAACAAGTTGTAAAGCAATCTTCCAAGCTATATACAAAGTTTTTAAAAAGCTCTCTTGTCTCTCTTTGAGCTTTCCTAACTTTCCTCTTTCATTTGCGATATTAAGTTTCAAAGGCTTCCTTGAGCTTACAAGATCGTGAAACGTGAGTAAGTTGACAAGTATTGCACGGAGCTTTAGTGAGACATATATAGTGGACACACAAATTTAATTTAAACAAAATGGACAAAATTCAAATATTAGTAATAGTATGTTATTGTGGCATAACTATAACTCTGTTTGTCTATGGAAAGTACTGATGTCACGCCCCGAGCCTACACCCTGGGCGGGACCGGCACTCGAAGACCATTGCTGGCCCCAAGTGAATCCTTGGTCTGGCTTACTTAACTCAACAAAATAACTCCATGCAGTGAAAGGTCATAAAACAACCCAACTGATAAAATCTTGGCCAAAAAGGAAACTCGAGTCTCAAAATAGAATATTTACATATATACATAGACGAGAGACTCAATACTAACTGACTGACTGTCTGTCTATGAAGCCTCTAACATACTGAGATGGATGTTGGG
>NW_006239025.1:874240-874616 GCF_000226075.1 Solanum tuberosum | reverse complement strand
GGCAGACCCCGCAACATCCGAATAACACAAAACTAAAAGAAAAAAAATATCTGAGTCCTCCGAAAAATAAGGAGGCTCACCACTGACTCTGGAGTGCTCAGCTGGATCAACGACGTGCTGGATGCTAATCCTGGGTACTTGCGTCTGCATCATCATAGATGCAGGCCAACTGGCATCAGTACATTGAATGTACGAGTATGCGAGTTGGAAAGCTAAACAACAACTTAAGCTTGAAAGGAGTACAACGGAACACTTACCTTGGCTCTGTTCAACTCATGAATAACTGAACTCAAATGTAAAGCAATAAGACACATGCAATACATATATAAAGCTTGCAACACAGTGTAAACAACTTAGTTCGTTAATGATTAAAGCA
>NW_006239025.1:862708-874140 GCF_000226075.1 Solanum tuberosum | reverse complement strand
CCTCTTCAATTATTTCGTATTGCCGGATGTTACATGATCTCATGTTTATGAATGAGTTCGTGACGTCTAGATGTACCTTAGAGTGTTGAAAACAACTATAAAACATAGGTACATTACCAAGGAACATGTATGAAAAAGTGGGGAAGGAATGGGAAGGATTGGCGTCCTTGGCGCTCTGAGAGGCGCGGGGCGCCAGACCTCAAAGCTCAGAAGGCCTGGTGGGGCGCTCTGCATGGCGCGCCGCCTCAAGGGTGGAAGCTTAGAATCCCTTTTGGGGCGCGCTGGCTGGCGCGACGCCCCAGCCTTTTTCCTCAAAAATCCGACTTTTCTCCTTTGTTTTTCCAACTCTAAACCTTCGTAACTTCAAAGGTTCCAGCCCCAAACACTTAGAATCATAAAAACCCTTAACATACAATAGATTCAACTTGAAATCACAACCGGAAACATGCACCAAACCAACAAGAAACTTCAACAACACAACCACAACTTCAACAAACACAACCAATCTTTTCTCAGAATTAAACGAGTTTAGCGTGTGGGGGAAAGAACCAACCCAACACTATGATCTCACATACCTTAATAGGGATCACCCCCGACGAAAACCACGACGATCTTGATGAATCCTTGCTTCTTCTTCTCTTTCTCCTCTTCTTTCTCTCTTCTCTCAAAAGCCCTAACTCTCACTTTAAAAAGGAAAAACTGATTTAAAATCAGTCTAAAACCTTAATATAACCAAAAGAAATGGTTAGGGAAAAGACCAAAATACCCTTACAAATTCGGACTAAACTGCCCTGTGCCAACAACCCAACTTCCAAAGGGCATAACTCACTCATACGAACTCGGAATCGAGTAAACTCAGCGGCGTTGGAAAGATAATTCCAAGAGATTTCCAAAAATAACTGTAAATTCACCTAACACATCCTGATATAGGAGTTATGACTGCTCAAAGTTGACCAAAAACTCATTTTTTCCCATACTTAACCAAATTTCCAGATTTTTGAATTCTTTCCAAAATGACTATTTCAAATTTCCAGCTTCTTCATAGTTATTTCAACTTACACGATGTTACAACTGAAGTGGGTTTGGTTCAGACCAAAGAAGTTGGAAAAATTGTTGAGGAAACAAGCGCTAAAAGGTAATTCATACCGAATATTGTATGGGGATGTGAAAGATTTTTCTAGGATGATTAAAGAAGCTAATTCAAAGACTATGAATATTTCTGATGATTATTTAGCCCCAAGAACAGTGCCTTTCTTTCTTGAAATCATCAAGAAATATGGTAAGTTTTCGAGCTCTGGTAACTGGTAAAGTTGTTGGCATGTGATTAGAAAGTCATAGATTCGAGTTGTGAAAATAGTCTCTTGCAGAAATGCATGAGCTTAGTGCTAGCCCATAGCTAATAATGTAGCTCCGCAATCATCAAGTGGCTTAGATAAGGAGTTTAATTATACAATCAGGTTACTTATTCCACAATTACAAGAAATTTTCCTGGTAAATATTAGTAACCGGTAGAAATCTAAAAGTAAAGTAAGGTTGGCAAAATCAAACCCAACCCATTTAAGTTTGGACAGGTTATTGACCCATCCATTCATGAGTTCAACCCACTATAAGTTTGGGTTAGTATCCGAATTGGCTCATGAGAAATCTTGTCAAAATATTATTAATTTTTATTTTTCAATTTGATAGTTTTATATAGCCATAAATCATAATAAAGAAAAAAACAATTTTATTAGGGGCTAAAATATTTTAAAGACAAGTAAAACAATTAATTTTAGTAAAAATTGGGTTGAGTTGAGTCTTGACCTGTTATATAATTCATCACCTAACTCATTTTGACCCAACCCATTTTAACCCAAGCAAACTTGGGTTGGGTTGGGTTGGATTGGGTCGGGTCGGGTCTTCATTCTATCGTTGTCTTTAACTCATTATGGTCTGCCCAAATTTGACCTAATCTGCCCAATTGCCACCCCTAAAATAAGGGTAACTAATTTGTTATTGTAAAATAAAAATGCACCTACTTTTACACTTTGAATTTTATGTTGAGCCAGTTGATATCCACATGCTCGGAGTGAGGGTAAGGGCTCACCTGTTGATTGTATGTACTACAACATACTTAGTGTAGTCCCACAAATGAGGTATGGGGAGAGGGTAAAATGTAAGTGAATCCCTTTGCAAGTTGTTTTCGATAGACCCTCGGCTCAAAAGAGAAGATATTTGAAGCACGATCGCAATACTTGTTGATTGTGTGTGTATATAACTTAAATCCATTCACAAATCCCTCATTCATTTCCTGTATTGAAATCACCTTTTCTGATAGGAAACTTTTGCTTGTTGTCTGTAGTTTGTTTTGACTTTCTTCGAATTCGATGAAGTTGTGATGAACCTGTTCTCCTGATCACTCTGTTCATTTCGTTCTCTTCGGTTGTATACATTTTTTTATTTCAAAATTTGTCCTAGTAGTAGTTAATCATGAGACATATATATGTTTGCAGGGAAAAAAAGTTTTATATGGATGGGTCCAAGACCACAAGTATTTATCATGGATCTGAGCTTATAAAAGAAGTATTCTCCAAAATCTATGTGTATCAAAAGCCTGGTACAAATCCATTACGCGCCTTATTGGTACTAGCAACCTATGAGGAAGACAATTGGGCCAAACATAGAAAAATCATCAATCCCTCCTTCCATCTAGAGAAGTTAAAGGTTTGTCATTCAACTTGTGATTGATCAATCAGAAACTATTATGTTGGGCAACGATGGATGAAATGTGTGCTCTTGCTGGCTAAGTCTTTCTATCGCCTCTGATTTGCATTCCTTATCGTTCAATCTGAACGTTTATGTCATATGACTAATTCGAGTAATATCTGCTATCTGACTTGAAGTAGACAACTATATGGTTCTATCTGCGTATGTATTCCACATTATGACTATATTGAGTAATTTCTGCTGCCTATCTTTAGTTAGACAATCAGAGAATGATTTTATGGTTCAAAAAAGTCGAATCATATCTGAATCATCATTTATCAGGACTCTCTTTGCGTAAGTTCCTTGGCTTGGAGTCCATATTGCTATTTTATGCATTCAGAGAGGACTATGCTCGGTGGAATAATTTCTTAGATGTATTGACGACCAAATGGATCTGTTTATTCCTGACCTTGCTTCACCTTAATTGTTATATGACCGATCTTTCTTCTGATTTAACCAGCAACTTGTACTAGATGGTGATGCATCAATATATATTTTCCTCTCTGTTCAAGTGTTAGTGTCATTGACATTTTTCCTTGTTCACTATTTTCTCGAACAGCATATGCTTCCAGCTTTTTACTTGAGCTGTAGTGAGATGTTGAGCAAATGGGAAGACGTTGTTCCAGTTGAAGGCTCTCATGAGATAGATGTATGGCCTCACATGCAGCAATTGAGTTGTGATGTGATCTCTCGTATAGCTTTTGGCCGTAGTTATGAAGAAGGTAGAAAGATTTTTGAACTTCAAAAGGAACAAGTTCAGCATTTAATCGAAGCTGTATGCACAGTTTATATCCCAGGATGGAGGTAAATTAATTTTCCTAATAATTTGGAAAATGTAGCTATAGGAAATGCAAATTGATTGGTTTTCTGTTTTGTGAAAGATTTTTGCCAACAAAGAAGAACAGAAGAATGAAGGAAATAAAAAGGGATGTTCAGTCCTCAATTAGAGGTATTATCGATAAAGATTGAAGCCAATGGAATCTGGGGACGCCAATAATGAGGATCTATTGGGCATATTGCTGGAATCGAATTTTAAAGAAATTGAACAGCATGGAAACAAACACTTTGGAATGAGCATCGAAGAAGTCATTGAAGAATGCAAGCTATTCTATTTAGCTGGCGCAGAAACTACATCAGCATGGCTCCTATGGACGATGGAGTTGTTGAGCAGATATCAGGATTGGCAAGCACGGGCCAGAGAAGAAGTCTTGCAAGTGTTTGGGAGTCAGAAACCAGATTTTGATGGATTAAATCGTCTAAAAGTTGTAAGTATTCTAGTTTTGTTGGTTCAATTTACGTGGCATGGGTATTTACTTTCATTGTATTGCTTGAGTGCTTGAATTTTGAAAGACTGGAGCATTGATACTAGACTAGAAGATGCCAATTGCCATTGTTTCCTTAGGAAGGGGCAACTCTTCTACAAGCACGTGTAAATTTCTTTTGATTATCGGTAGGAAGAGACTTGAACGTAGGATTTCTCCTTGCTTTGACATCACTTTGAATTGTGTGACCATCTCATCTATTAGTTTAAGCTATTAGAGAATTATGTTTTCTATAGCAGAAATAATCTCATTTTTCGTAACTTCTCTTTATGTTGGTTACAAGCAAGAGTATTACTCCATTCATAGGAATTAGTTCACCCACAAATATTTACAGAAGTCAGCAAGAAGCCCCGTAAATTAGGGATAAGGAGTGGTGCCTCCTCACAAAGGGGGTCACATTAACCAGGCCTGTGCAACCGTTTACAAGAACTTAGGTCCCCACAAAGTTGTAAGACCATGTGTGGGGGCTTACGCCTGCTTAGTACCATAAGGTCAACTAAGTTGGTGACCTGATGATAGGGGAGCCAGAAACTTAAGTGACTTTTTACAGGTCTCGTTCATGCTTATATAACTGACTAGTCCTGGACACGTGCATTGCACGTGTGTCCCATGCTAAGTTGTGTGGAGTTGTTATAGCGATATATATATATATATATATACTCGAACATGTATGCTGTCAGTGTATCTCATGCTATTAGTACAAGAACTTTGAAAATATTATAATAAGTGTGATATGTTCTACACAAAAATTGAAGAGAAATATACAAGCTCAAACCAATAACTTCAATTATACAATTCTTATAATATATCAAGTATTTTATTTGATAAAAGTTTCTTTTGTTTAATATGCCATAACTCATAATTTAAATGTCAATTGTGATTTCAAAATATTTCTTGTCTTAAATTTTTCTTCTTTTTAAGAAAGTGTAGTCTCCACCTTTTCACATTTGCATACATATTAAGAAGTACGTGTTGTCGAATTAAAGTAGTATTTTGCAAAAGTTGAATAGAAATTTGATCAATTCATGTCTTCCTTAAGATGGTTAGTATAAATGATCATTGTGCGATAACTTGCATAGTAATTGAAGAGAAAATATAAAAGCTCAAATCAATGAATGGTGAACCTATTTAATCAATATTATTATCATTACAAGGTACATCATACTGAAATATTGCTATCAAATGAATTTTAAAAGTACACTTGAACAATTTTAATTATGTAATTTTTTAATATATCAAGTATTTAACTGGATAAAAGTTTTTTTAATATGTCACAACACATTATTATTTGTATTATTATTATTATTTTTGTTGTTGTTGTGAGAGGTTAATACATATTAAATATTGTAATTATAGAGTACATAAAAAGTCGGTTATGAATACAAATATTTATTAGATAAAACTTATTGAAAATGCCAAGTGCTCGTGTTGGCACTTGGCAGATATAATGGCGAGTGGAGTACTCTTTATTTTGAGATAAATGGAACCATTATTATTTTATTTAGTAAAAAATAGAGTAAATGAACAGGAAAAAGTTATATATACTTTTTAATTTATAATAGTGGCAAAATGATAATCAAACTTTGAAATCAAAATGATAATCTACCAGTGAATTTCTGAATTTTAATATAAATTTATACCCTAATATTAAATTTTAAATGGTGCACACATATCTTACATCTATAAAGGTATTCTAAAAATTGAAAGGTTCTTGTACTTATAATATGTGGATTAAAAAAATAAGAATAAATTATGATCAATAAACCTCAAATGAAAGTGTAAATAACCAAACAATTTATCTTTTTCAACACGTTGAATTAGTACCAATTTATACTCTTTCGGAAGCTATTTCTCCAATTTAAGAAAATTATAAAAGTATTGAACCAAACGAAATAAGTATTAAGAGAATGATTTTTACAATCTGATCACGTACAAAATTACACTAATAACTTATCTTTTAAGTCTGGCAGGACGCTCTTATAATCAAAGATTCCGATGTCATCATCCCGCTACTGAAAAGAAAAGCATATCAAAGAAATTATAAGAGTTCTCAAAATGTTCATCTATGTAAATTCACTTGATAAGATATGATATATAACATGATTAACCATTGTGTGTACCGAACTAAATAGTTTGATAATGTCATTTTTCTTTGTACCTACAAAATTATAATATTGCAAAGATGAAACAAAAAAAACAAGGAATACAAACTTACTTGAGATGTGAAATCAGAAAGATGATAGGCTAGATTCTAGAATGATTAGCATCTGATGATAAAGAGAATAGACACAATATATTAAAGTAAATGAGACTCTTTGTTTCCCTCATCTGTTATGCCTCTTCATTTCCATCATTTAAATACGTATTTATTATTATAGGGTAGGACTAACTGAAGGCTGAAGACTAAACAATTGTACATTGTAATTAAGATACTATAAATTAAAGATTTATATATAATATACAAAAAATAACTCCAAGAAATTGAACAGATTACAATAAATCCAATTTCTCATTAAAATAATTTACTCACCTATTAGAGCATTAAAATAAGAATTAAGGAGACATTAATCAACGCAGGTAAATAATGAACAATTAATTAATTTATAAATCGGGCAAGGAGATAAACTTCAAAATTTAAAAGAAGGAGAACGTGCCTTAAGATAATTAAACTTAATTATTTACTAATAACCAATTAGATGATTTTTAGAATTTTAATTTAGGATAGGGATAAAATAGTAATCTAACTTTCCCCTTTTTAACTTTAGACTGTGTTGTTAAATTATTAAATGTAATTAACTTTTCAACTTTTAAATTAAGAGTAATTAAGACTGTAAAATAATTAGCAATTTATTTACTAATATTTAATTACTTTGATTATAATTTAGTATAGGGGCAAAATGGTAATCTAACTTTTGCCTAACATTCTTCCCACTTTTAGTATAAACTGATGGAGGAGCATAATTTTTTTGCAGGTAACGATGATATTGTACGAGTTATTAAGGCTATATTCCCCTACAACAGTACTTATCCGACGGGTTTATGAAGACATTACACTAGGAGAAGTTTCTCTACCAGCTGGTGTGCTAGTCTCATTGCCAATGATCTTATTGCATCATGAGATAAAGATATATGGGGTGAAGATGCAAACAAGTTCAATCCAGAGAGATTTAGACAAGGAATATCAAGTGCAACAAAAGGGTCAAGTTACATATTTTCCATTTTCTTGGAGTCCAAGAATATGCATTGGACAAAATTTTGCCATGTTAGAAGCAAAGATGACTTTGTGTATGATCCTACAAAGCTTCTCTTTTGAATTGTCTCCATCCTACACACATGCTCCTCAGTCCTTGGTAACCACTCAGCCTCAGTATGGTGCTCCACTTATTTTCCACAAACTATAATTTCATATTCTGTGAAGAGTTTATTCAGACTTGAATCACGGGTGGAGTTACAATATTAAATATGGGTTCAGAAACATTTTCTCTACCTCATAAAGATAGGGGATTATGTGGTGTACTCCCTACTCTCCCTTGACCCTCATATTGGGTATGTTGTTGTTGTTGTTCGGACAAACTCAGTAGTTCTTGTATAAATCTTGCATTTGTTTTCGGAAGTTCATTAAATATACTAGACATGAGAACCCGTGCTAGCATGAGCCCAATATATGTTGCTCTCTCAGTTTCAATTTATGTGATATAGTTGAGATTTAGACAATTACCCCTGGTTTTTAAGTTGTCATTGAACGATTTGTTCAATAGTTAATTCTTTATGAAAATAATAAGAAAATGCTCTCTTCCAAGTTCCAAGACATAAATCATTTTTGACTTTGTCGATTCTTTTTCCTATTCAGCTAATAAAATAGATATATATTTTTCCTATGTAGTATATTCAAATCGAAAAATCAAACCTAAATAATTCTGATTCCATTGAATAAATAAAACTTAATGTTCGCCTCTAAAAATAATAGATGAGAAAAAAAAAGTAAATGAAATGTATCCTTTGCTCCCGATGGTCCATTCTACCTTTCAACGGCTCCATCAATTTTTTGTTGACTTTATAAACCCACACTTATATGTCACCTTTTAATTTAAGGTTATGCTTTTCTATTATTTCAAGAAAACAAGATGTCTGAACGTAGGCATGTGTTACATGCGATGATTTTTTTTTAGTGCCCAAAAACTTGTTGCTCCCCAAATTACACGCAAGTGTACGTGGTCGCACAAGTAGTACAGATTATTTAAGAAACGAGTTATCTTTCCCAAGGGACTTATGATCAACTTATATTCACTTAATTCTACAACTAAAAGTAACCAAGTAACCTTTTTAAAAGTTGATGATTTAGTTAAGTACCTACTAATAATTATGCACTAAATGAAAGTAACCGATTGTGAACAACTTTGTTAATATGGTTCAAGCAAGTTTAAAAACAATTCCAGGGCTGCAGCATACATTAAATATCATGCATCATATCATTGGCTTAGAATTCACTTCAGTTGTCAAATTACTGGTTTATAGGGTTGATAGTATGGTCCAGGTGGTTCGCCTCTCGCCGCCTACTCCAGTTAGCCATCTAACTACATCGTTGAGCGGGGATAATAAACTAACTAGCGAGCATGTATATTTCATCCTATTTCGTAACCTAAGCAAGGTGTTCGTCTGGGCATCACTCCTGAACACTAATCACCTTAATTTAATGGGTGGACTGAGCTCTCTATATTCTCTGGTCTATCTAACCTCTCTTCGTTCGATTTTAAGATTAGACACTAGATTTATTCTATGGTGCGCAAGCATAAAATAGTAAAACAAGAATATAGAAATAATTTGGATTGACAACCGAAAATCAATTCATAAAGCCTCAAACATTCAACACATAATTCATAGCTACAGCCCCAGAACTAGGGCGTTTAGCTACTCATGCTATTAGAAATCAATAATAGATAAACGTTCATACCAAATTCAGAAAAAGTGAATAGTTAAAGGATTACAAACTTCAATTCTTGCTCTCGCACACTAAACAAAAGTCCAACCCTAACTATGGAGGCCTAAGAATCTATTTATAATAGTAGGGGAAGTTGGGAACCAATCCTACACAAATAAGGACTCCTAATTAATATTTAAAATCTGGAAAAATTGGAAAACAAGTGGCGTGTCGCGCCTCAAAGTTTCTTCAGTCATTTAGTTCCTGGCGCGTCGCGCCAAGCAGAGCGCCTGGGCAGCGCATCTGAAGTTTCCCTTCTTGCGCGTCACGCCCCTCAGTACGCCTCAAAAGGCTCTCTGAAGTACCACCAGTGGCGCGCCGCGCCAACCAGTGCGCCAATCATTGGTGGTTTTTTTTTTTTGCCTTAGCCATTTTCCTGCATCGCCTTGCTCCTTCTTCCATCTTCCCAATCCATATTCCGTCAAGATTTCCTGAAACAACTAATCACGTGTGTAAGTATGCAATCATCACAAGTTAAACTAAAAATCAAGCTAATAACTCAAGATCGTCATCAAACATCATCACTTCGTGGGCCAATTTCGACTACTTAGGCATATAAATATGCCTAAGATCACCTATGTTTATGCACGGGCGGAGCTAGGTGGGGACATCTTGTTACATAGGCATGTGTTATATGCTATGATTTTTTTTCAGTGCCTATGTTTATGCACTGGCAGAGCTAGGTGGGTTCATGAATTTGAACGAATCCATTAACTTTTTTTTGTAGAATTTGTATTTGTATTAGAAAATTAAATAAATATATATGTATATTAACTTGTGAACCCCCAACAAACTTCATTGACAACTCAATGGTAAGAAAATATGGTGAAAATGTTTTTCACACTAGTGTTGTGGATTCGAAGAAGCATGTTTTGCAATATTTTTCTCATTCGTCCTAAAATTTAAAACCCCAATCTCTTAACTCTGGCTTCGTCTCTAAGTGTATGATTGTTTCACATTGATGGGATGTGTCGGACAGAGGGAATACCATCAAAGGCGGAGCCAGGACTAAGAGTGTGGGAGTTCAAAATTTCCTTTAGAAAAGAGAGAAGGGGTTCAAACCCACAACTCTAGCGTGAAAAGCATTTCCACGGTCACTTCCTTAGTAGTGAACCGTCAATCAATTTTACTAGGGGTTCACAAGTTAATATACATATATATTTATTTAATTTTCTAATATAAATATAGGATCTACGGAAAAGCTACATGAACCCCACCTAGCTCCGCTTCCGGATACCATCAATGTTTTTTAGGATTATAATTACTAAAAAATCCTCAGATATTTGCCTTTGCTCATCATTGTCTTAATTTCCCACAGACATGGCAGATAAAAATATATAATGGACACACAAATTTAATTCAAACAAAATGGACAAAATTCAAATATTAGTAACAGTATGTTGTTGTGTCATAACAATTACTCTGTTTGTGTGTCTATGGAAAATACTGAATTGGGTTTGGTTCAGACCAAATTGTTGAGGAAACAAGGGCTAAATGGGAATTCATACAAAATATTGTATGGTGATATGAAAGATTTTTCTGGGATGATTAAGGAAACTAATTCAAAGCCTATGAATCTGTCTGATGATGATTTAGCCCCAAGAATAGTGCCTTTCTTTCTTGAAATCATCAAGAAATATGGTAAGTTTTCGAGGTTTAGTAACTGGTAAAGTTGTTGTCATGTGATTAGGAAGTCGTAGATTCGAGCTGTGGAAACGGTTTCTTGCAGAAATGTAGGAGCTTAGTGCAAACCCATAGCTAATACTGTAGCTCCGCAATTATCAAGTGACTTGGATAAGGAGTTTAATTATACAATCAAGCAGGGCCGTCTTAACCCCTAGGCCACTAAAGCCATCGCTTGGGGCCCCATATTTTTTGGGGCCCCCATTTTTAAAAAACAATTACTTATATATATTAATTTAAAAAATAAATAAAATATATGTACTATGAGTGCTATGATTTCTACTAAATCAATTGCATACGACATGAATATAAATATAATTTTCGTAAAAAACAATTTGATGAAAATATGGATAACGAAATCACTAAGTCCCTCGAAGAATCTTTAGAGTTGATTACGTTATATATGTAGAGTAGATCAAACTATTTTTTCACTTTAAAATAGATTTGAACCAATTGAAGCATATAAAAATATTTTTGATTTCTTATTTAGTGGTAAAATATTGAGATTACTAGATGATGAATTTTTTTTAAAAATATTGTCTTAACCTTGAACTTTCTTTAACACATACTAGTTATTCTGAATTGATGGTTTAGATTTATTTTTTGAAGTAAAAGTGTTAAAGATAAACAATACAAGTAGAAGATAATGATGTAATGAAAATACTCAATCAAATAAAAGATTTGATTCTTTTCCAAATACACAT
>NW_006239025.1:791843-854596 GCF_000226075.1 Solanum tuberosum | reverse complement strand
TTATTTAGTGGTAAAATATTGAGATTACTAGATGATGAATTTTTTTTAAAAATATTGTCTTAACCTTGAACTTTCTTTAACACATACTAGTTATTCTGAATTGATGGTTTAGATTTATTTTTTGAAGTAAAAGTGTTAAAGATAAACAATACAAGTAGAAGATAATGATGTAATGAAAATACTCAATCAAATAAAAGATTTGATTCTTTTCCAAATACACATTGTGTTAACAGTTCATAACCATTGCCTCAACCAAATCTTTCATCGTTCGAAATTAAAATTGATTAAATCTTCTTTAAGATCAACAATGTCTCAAGATATATTGAATGAATTAGCTATATTATCATTTGAAAAGAAATTATTAAAATAAATTGATTATAAAACAATACTTAATGACTTTGCATTTGAAATAGCTAGAAAAGTATATTTTAAATAAAAGTACATATGATGAAATAGGGCCCCTCTCTTAAATTTCGCTTTAGGCCCCCAATGTTGTTGAGTCGGCCCTGCAATCAAGTAACATATTTTGCAATTACAAGCAAATTTCCTGGTAAATATTAGTAACTGGTAGAAAACAAATATTAGGGGTAGCAAAATCAAAACCAACCCGTTTAAGTTTGGACGGGTTATTGACCCGCCCATTCACGAGTTCAACCCAACCCATTTTAACCCACTAAAAGTTTGGGTTGATATGTAACTGAATTGGCCTATGAGAAATCTTGTCTAAATATTTTTAAATTATTTTTTCAATTTGATAATTTTATATAGCCATAAATCATAATAAAGAAAAAAAAAATTTAATAGGTGCTAAAATCTTTTAAAAGACCAAGTAAAACAATTAAGCTTAGGAAAAATTGGGTTGAGTTGGGTCTTGACCCGTTATATAACCCATTTTGACCCAACCAAATTTGGGTTGGATTGGGTGTTCACCCGATTGTTGTTTTAACCCATTATGACCCACCCAAATTTGACCTAAAATAAGGTAACTAATTTGTTATTGTAAAATTAAAATGCACCAACTTTTACACTTTGAATTTTATATTGATTTGGTAGGTATTTGTACATGAATCAATCAAGTGAGTTTTGTTTTGGTGGAATCAATTCAATTCAGTTGATTAAATCCTTGTGTCTGTTGATATCCACATGCTCGGAGTGATGGTAAGGGCTCACTTGTTAATTATATGTACTACAACATACTCAGTGTAGTCCCACAAGTGACTTATGAGGAGAGGGTAAAATGTAAGCAAATGCCTTTGCAGGATAGAGAGGTTGTTTCCGATAGACCCTCGGCTCAAAGGAGAAGATATATGAAGCACGATCACAACACCTGCTGATTGTGTGTGTATATAACTCAAATCCATTCACAAATCCCTCATTCATTTCCTTGTATTGAAATCACCTTTTCTGGTAGGAAACTTTTGCTTGTTGTATGTAGTTTGTTTTGACTTTCTTTGAATTCGATGAAGTTGTAATGAACCTGTTCTCCTGATTTGTTTATCTTCTAAAGATCACTCTGTTCATTTCGTTCTCTTCGGTTGTACAAATGTTTTATTGCAGGGAAAAAATCTTTTATATGGATGGGTCCAAGACCACAAGTATTTATCATGAACCTTGAGCTTATAAAGGAAGTATTCTCCAAAATCTATGTGTATCAAAAGCCTGGTGTAAATCCATTAGGCGCCTTATTGGTACGAGGACTAGTAAGCTATGAGAAAGACAAATGGGCGAAACATAGAAAAATCATCAATCCCGCGTTCCATCTAGAGAAGTTAAAGGTTTGTCATTACTTTCCTTCCCCTTTTCCTCCTTCAACTTCGTGATTGGTCGAAATTGTTATGTTCGCAGTTCTTGCTTCTCTCGCTATTGCTCTGGCTAAGTGTTGTTATCTCCCTTGGTTTGCGTTCCTTATCGTTCAATCTAAGCTGAAATGTATCCTACATATGACTAGTTCTAGTAATTTCTGCTGTCTGATTTGAGTTAGAGAAGCATAGAAGGATCTTATGGTTCTTTAGTGACAGATCTCGTCTGAATCATCATTCAATGTTCTAGCTCTTGCTTATCTGGCTAATGTTCCGGCTAAAAATTTCTTTCTGCTTTGACTATCCTTCTTTATATTTTCAATCTGAACTTGCACGTATTCCACATATGACTGACTATATTGAGATATTTCTGCTACCTAGCTTGAGTTAGACAATGAGAGAGCGGTATTATGGTTCAAGGAAGTCAAATATTGTCTAGATCATCATTTGTCAGGACTCTTTTTGAGCAAGTTCCTTGGCTAGGCTACGCATTTAGTCCATGTTGTATTCCCGCATCCAAAGAGGACTATGTTCGGTGGAATAATTTCTAAGATGTATTTACGGTCAAATGGATCTGTTTATTCCTGACGTTGCTTCACCTTAGTTGTTATACGAAATATCTTTCTTTTGATTCAACCATACTAGATGGTGATCGATGGTACCAATATATGTATTCCTTATTCTGTTCAAGTGTTAGTGTCATTGACATCATTCCTCATTCACCATTTTCTTGAACAGCATATGTTTCCAGCTTTTTACTTGAGCTGCAGTGAGATGCTGAGCAAATGGGAAGATGTTGTTCCAGTTGAAGGCTCTCATGAGATAGATGTATGGCCTCACCTGCAGCAATTGAGTTGTGATGTAATCTCTCGGACAGCTTTTGGCAGTAGTTACGAAGAAGGTAGAAAGATGTTTGAACTTCAAAAGGAACAAGCTCAGCATGTTCTCGCAGCTATACGCTCAGTTTATATCCCAGGATGGAGGTAACTTATTTCTCTACTACAAACTATAAAGTTCATTTAAGGTTCTGAGTTTTGTGAATGCATTTTGGTTTTCTCTTTTGTGAAAGATTTTTGCCAACAAGGAGGAACAGAAGAATGAAGGAAATAAAAAAAGATGTGTGGTCCTCAATTAGAGGTATTATCGATAAAAGATTGAAGGCAATGAAAGATGGGGATGCGGATAATGAGGATCTATTGGGCATATTGCTGGAATCAAATTTTAAAGAAATTGAACAGCAGAGAAACAAGGACTTTGGAATGAGCATCGAAGATGTCATTGAAAAATGCAAGCTATTCTATCTTGCTGGCGCAGAAACTACATCAGTCTGGCTCCTATGGACTCTGGTGTTGTTAAGCAGGTATCAAGATTGGCAGGCACGGGCCAGAGAAGAAGTCTTGCAAGTGTTTGGGTGTCGGAAACCAGATTTTGATGGATTAAATCATCTAAAAGTTGTAAGTATTCTCGTTGGTTGGTTCAATATGTGTGGCATGGGTGTATTTGGTTTCATTGTATTGTATTGCTTGAGTACTTGAATTTTAAAAGACTGGAGCTTTGATACTGGACTAGAAGATGCCATGATT
This sequence comes from Solanum tuberosum, assembly GCF_000226075.1. Lineage (NCBI taxonomy): Eukaryota > Viridiplantae > Streptophyta > Magnoliopsida > Solanales > Solanaceae > Solanum > Solanum tuberosum. The sequence continues at coordinate 851,214 of NW_006239025.1, read as the reverse complement.
TCCTTAGGAAGGGGGGAACTACTCTACAAACACGTGTAAATTCTTTTGATTATCGGTGGGGTGAAACTTGAACTCAGTACTTCTGCTTGCTCTGTTACCATGTTGATATGTATAATCACCTAATCTATACGTTTAAGCTATTAGAGAATTATCGGATGATCTTATTTCCAAAACTTATCTCTGTGGTGGCTATACAAGCTAGTACTCCACCTAAAGGAATTATCTTATGTTGACAAAGAAGCCTTGTAACTTCGGGATAAGGGGTGCCTCCCCACAAAGGGGGTCACATTCTAAGTTGCTTGGACTCTCCAAAAATGTTGCCGCACCCGTGTCGGATCCTTAAAAAATGCACTATTTTTGAAGGATCGGACACAAAACTGATGACATTTTTACAGGTCTGATCTTACTCATGCTTTGATGTAACTGATGGAGGAGCATTTCTTTTTGCAGGTAACGATGATCTTGTACGAGTCATTACGGCTATATCCCCCGATAACAGCACTTACCCGACGGGTTAATGAAGACATCACACTAGGAGAATTGTCTCTACCAGCTGGTGTACTAGTCTCTTTGCCAGTGATTTTATTGCATCGTGAAGAAGAAGTATGGGGTGAAGATGTAAACAAGTTCAATCCAGAGAGATTTAGAGAAGGAATATCAAGTGCAACAAAGGGTCAAGTCACATATTTTCCATTTGCTTGGGGTCCAAGAATATGCATTGGACAAAATTTTGCCATGTTAGAGGCAAAGATGGCTTTATGTATGATCCTACAAAGCTTCTCTTTTGAATTGTCTCCATCCTACACACATGCTCCTCAATCCATACTTACCATGCAGCCTCAGTATGGTGCTCCACTTATTTTCCACAAACTATAATTTGATATTTTGTGAGAGCTATCTTGTAATATAATAAAGTTTATTCAAACTCGGTTCAGGGGTGGAGTTACAACTTTAGATACGGGTTAAGAAATAACCTTTCTACCTCACAAGAATAGGTAAGATCTACTTAAACCTTATGCTCACAAACTCCACTCGTAGAATGTTTGGACGAATTCAGTAACTCTTGTTTAAATCTTGTATTTCTATCAAGAAATCCAATAAATTTATATATAAATATATCAGGAAATCCATTAAAGATAATTGTTTCATGAATGGCATGGAAAAAAGTGTTAAACTTAATAATTTGTTTTGAAAATTTTGTTAGAATTAAGATTTCAGACTAAATTGACCACTTTTTTATTTCTAGGGGAAAAGGCTTGATATATGTCTCATATTTGCTATTTAGAGATGATATAACATTTATTATAAAATTGGCTCATATATATATTCTTATACTCATTGACCAATATAAACTTTAAATAAATAAGGAAAAAAGATCTGATCTATTTTCATCTTTGTCATTTAGAATTGATATAATTTTCGTTATAAAAGTGACTCACATATATTTTTTCGTTATAAAAGTGACTCACATATATTTCTACTATTATATAAATGACTCATATATACCATTTTCTTCTAATGTGAGTGAAAAAAATTATTTTAATTTTTTTTAATTAAAAGAAATAATTCATGTAGGGGTATATATATATATATATATATATATAATTGGGGTAGAGGAAATGGGGAGGAGATTATAACGTGGGGAATCGAACCCTCACCAACGAGGTGTGAGTTCAAATAGTCAATCAACTAAGCTACTAAAATTCCTCATGTAGGGATACATTTGATCCTTCTCATTCGTATTTTTTTTACTCAACAACTTTTGCATTAAAGGACTAGTTTGATTAGACATGGGACCATCTTCTTAACGTCCTGGGTTAAAACACACAAAAAAATGTGGAGAAGGGGATTGCAAAGTGGACAAGTAAACGTGAAATGAGTAATTAGAAAGTAAAAGAAAATCCAAGCCATTCTTGTTATCTTAGGATATATAATTACTAAAAAACCCTCAGATATTTGCCCACAGATATAAATAAGTAATAGGGTCACAGAAATTTAACTCAAACAAAATGGAAAAAATTCAAATATTAGTTACAGCATGTTGTTGTGCCATAACAATTACTCTGTTTGTGTGTCTATGGAAAGTACTGAATTGGGTTTGGTTCAGACCAAAGAAGTTGGAGAAATTGTTGAGGAAACAAGGGCTAAAAGGTAATTCATACAGATTATTGTATGGAGACATGAAAGATCTTTCTGGGATGATTAAGGAAGCTAATTCAAAGCCCATGAATTTGTCTGATGATATAACTTCAAGATTGGTGCCTTTCTTTCTTGAAACCATCAAGAAATATGGTATGTACTAAATGTCTTTTTTTTTTGGTTTATTTCGAGAATGATTTGTCATGCTTTCCTCAGTATCTGCTTTGATATGCTTTTTGTTAACTCGAGGTCTATCAGAAACAATCCCTCTACCCCAAGGGAGGGGTAAGGTTTGTGCATGCTCTCGTCCAAACCCCACTTGTAGGATTACACAGAGTATGTTAAAAGAAAAATAAGTCCATTTGTGGAATAGTTGTTTAGTAATATTAGGTTCTTTTGAGAAAACCAAAGATCTTATAAGTAAACGTTAGATCATGCTCTAAAGTTTTGTACGTTGATGCAAACGTTAGAAGTCAATTTTATGTTTTGTCAGTAAGATTAGGTAATTTATAAGCAAAACATGTATGGAGTGTACTCAAAGATGCTTCTTAGGTAGAGGAGGGGATGTATTTGTTCAAGAGTTGAAGATATGTTTTAAGTAAATAAAAAGTGTGCTTTCTATAATACCTTAAGCTTTTAGATGGGTTGGTCGTCACTCACAACATGGTGTACGAGTAGGTAGAGGTTGTTACAGTGTCTAGTGGGTCAAAGTCCCACATTGGTTGGGGAATGGACTGGTGGTTTGTTTATATGGACTTGAGTAATCTTCCTCTCATGAACTAGCTTTTTGGATTGACTTAGACTCAGATATTATATCGTTACTGAGGTCTTGGATTGAGTTTGACGGCCACACACCTATTATCAAAAAGAATATACACGTGAATCAAACAATGATTGTGATTAATGATAATATAAGCTTAACATAATCCAAATTAAACTTGTCCTTAATACATATGCTTGCAGGGAAAAAATCTTTTATTTGGTTGGGTCCAAAACCACAAGTACTGATCATGGACCCGGAGCTTATAAAGGAAGTATTCTCGAAAAACTATTTGTATCAAAAGCCTCATGGAAATCAATTTGCAGAATTATTGGTAAAAGGAGTATCAACCTATGAGGAAGACAAATGGGCCAAACATAGAAAAATTACTAATCCCGCTTTCCATCTAGAGAAGCTAAAGGTTTGTCATACGTTTCTTCGCCTTTCCTCCTTCAACTTTGTGATTAGTCAACCAGAAATTATTATGTTCACATTTTTTAGTCCACAATGGATAAAATGCTGGCTCTTGCTTCTTTGGCTACTGCTCCCTCGAAGTCTTTCTATCTCCTTTGATTTGACATCCTTATCTTTCAATCTAAACTTAACTGTATTCTGCGTATGACTATTTTCGAGTAAATTCATCATTTGTCAAGATTCTTCTACGTAAGTTCATAGACTTGGACGGGGCATTCAGTCTATGTTTCTCTTCCTTTATTCAGAGAGTATTACATTGGTGTAATAATGTCTTAAGATATATTACAACACAATGGATCTTTTTTATAATAAAGAGATTTGTAATATTGCTGACCGTGTTTCACCTTAATTGTTATTTGAACGCTCTTTCTTTTTATTAATCTAGATGGTGATGGTATCACTATATCTGTATTCCTAATTCTGTTTAAGTGTTGTGTCATTGACATTTGTTCCCTTACATCATTTTCTCGAACAGCATATGCTTCCAGCTTTTCACTTGAGCTGTAGTGAGATGTTGAGCAAATGGGAAGACGCTGTTACAGTTGAAGGCTCTTGTGAGATAGATGTATGGCCTCACCTTCAGCAATTAACTTGTGATGTAATCTCTCGTACAGCTTTTGGAAGTAGTTACGAAAAAGGTAGAAAGATTTTTGAACTTCAAAGGGAACAAGCTAAGCATTATATTGACGCTGCACGCTCAGTTAATATCCCAGGATGGAGGTAAATTAATTTGCCTGAGAATCGGAAAATTGTAGCCAAAGCTATGTTGTTTGGACTCTTAAAAAATGATAGATGTATGGCCTCACATGGGTACAGGAACTATTTTGGAGAGTCCGAACAACATAGAACCAAAGTTCATTAGGAGATGCACATAGCTTTCACTTCATTTTCTTATCTAATGCATTTTGGTTTTCTGTTTTATAATACAATTTCTAAGATTTTTGCCAACAAAGAGGAGCAGAAGAATGAAGGAAATAAAAAACGAGGTTCGGACCTCAATTAAAGGTATTATCGATAAAAGAATGAAGGCAATGAAAGCAGGGGATGCCGATAATGAGGATCTGTTAGGCATATTGCTTGAATCAAATTTTAAAGAAATTGAACAACATGGAAACAAGAATTTTGGAATGAGCATCGAAGAAGTCATCGAAGAATGCAAGTTATTCTATCTTGCTGGCCAAGAAACTACATCAGTCTTGCTCGTGTGGACTCTGGTGTTGTTGAGTAGGTATCAAGATTGGCAGACACAGGCCAGAGAAGAAGTCTTGCAAGTGTTTGGGAGTCGGAAACCAGATTTTGATGGATTAAATCATCTTAAAGTTGTGAGTATTCTGGTTTTGTTGGTTCAGTTCATGTGACATGAGTTCCTTCTCTCATTGTTATTGCTATTGCTTTATGACATAAATTTGAAAAGATTGAAGCTTTGTGATACTAATGCTTGATTGTGGACTAGAAGATGCCGTGATTTCCTAATTAAAGAGGGGGGATGGGCTTTATCCAAGCACGTGTGAATTTCTTTTGATAATCGTGAGGTGGACAAGATGAGGGAGGTGAGACTGAGATGGTTTGGCCATGTGCACATGCTCCATTAAAGAGGTGTGAGGAGTTGACAGAGGTGGGTTTAACGAGGGGTAGAGGTAGGCAGAAGAAGTATTTGGGAGAGGTGATTAGATAGGACATAGCACAAACTTCAACTTATCGAGGATATGGAGGTCGTGAATTAGTGTGGAAGGGTAGAAGGTAGTTGAGGATTGTCTCGCTCCTCTGCAGGGAGGCTTGGTGGGAAGATAGTACTAGCATTATTTGCGTAGTTTCTTGTTCTTCAGTTACTGCTAATACATGTTGTTTCTTGAGCTTCACTTATCAGTTACGCTTTCTCTACTATTTGCTTTGTCTCATTTGCTATGCCTTATTCTACCTCTGTATTGTCTTCTTTTAAACTGTTGTATTATATGTTACTTGAGCCGAGATTTTTTCGGAAAAAACCTTTCTATCTCCACGAGGTAGGGGTAGCGTACACTCTACCCTCCCCAAACTCACTTGTGGGAATACATTGGGTATGTAAGTATGTTGCTTTTGTAATCATGGGGTGAGACTAATTGAACTCAGGATTTCTGCTCGGTCTGAAACTATGTTGAATTGTGTGACCATCTCTTTAACAACGGGATTGATCTCATTTCCAGAACTTCTCTCTATGTTGGTTACAAGCTAGTGGAGTACTCCAGTGAACGATGGTCGTTCATGCTACGATATAACTGAAGGAGAAGCCATTTTTTTGCAGGTAACGATGATCTTGTACGAGTCATTAAGGCTATATTCCCCATTAATAACACATAACCGAGAGGTGACTGAAGACATTGTATTAGGAGAATTGTCTCTACCAGCTGGTGTGCTAGTCTCATTGCCAGATAGTTTATTGCATCATGATAAAGATATATGGGGTGAAGATGCAAACAAGTTCAATCCAGAGAGATTTAGAGAAGGAATAGCAAGCGCAACAAAGGGTCAAGTCACATATTTTCCATTTTCATGGGGTCCAAGAATATGCATTGGACAAAATTTTGCCATGTTAGAGGCTAGGATGGCTGTGTCTATGATCCTACAAAGCTTCTCTTTTGAATTGTCTCCATCCTACACCCATGCTCCTCAACCCATACTTACCATTCAGCCTCAGTATGGTGCTCCTCTTATTTTCCACAAACTATAATTTAATATTTCGTGAGATGTGCGTACACCCCACCCTCTCCAGACCTCACTTGTAAGACTATACTGGATATGTTGTTGTTCAGACAGACTCAATAACTCTTGTTTAGACCTTGTGTCTGTATTAAAAAATCCACTAAATAAATATAAATAGTTGATTAATATCATGTTGCAAATTAGTTCAGCTCAAGAACCAATGAGAAGCTTATTGTTGTGACAAATTTAGAAAGAGCCCTTGGGATATTCTACAAACAAAACATAAGCTAAAGTATTTGTGGAAAAAGTAATTGTCCTTTAGGTCACAATAAAAACATGTGGCATGCTAGTAAGCAGTAAGCACAGCCGGCCTTTTTGGCCAATGAAACCACTACATATACTTGAACACAATATTTTTTTTATTTTTAAAATTTTGGTTTCTTAAATAAAAATTTTATGTCACCAGATTTTAGTGAAAAAACAATTAAATAGGTTAAGTAGCTTTGGAAGGTATATTAGAGTGACTTTTGAGTTTAAATTTAAAGTTGAATGACTTTTGTAGAGAAAAGTTCATAATTGAGAAATCTTATGAAATTTTATCCTGTGAGTTTGTAAGAGGAAATTTAAAAGTCGAGTGATTCTATGTTATAAAATTTAAAATATTTTATACCTTACAGAATATGTCGTGAGTGTATACACCAATTAATAATGACAAGTAAAAATTAATGAAAATGGTAAAAAATTAATATTAAATCAGAGCCACTCATGGTGTCTTGGATAATTACGAAAACACCTCAAGATATTTACCTTTGCTCATCATTGATGACGACGTCGTTCGTTAATTCCCACAGACATAGACCATAGTAGATATAAATAGGGTAATTCATAGTGACACAGAAATTCAACTCAAACAAAATGGACAAAATTCAAATATTAGTAACAGTATGTTGTTTTGCCATAGCAATTGCTCTGTTTGTGTGTCTGTGGAAAGTACTAAATTGGGTTTGGTTCAATCCAAAGAAGTTGGAGAATTTGTTGAGGAAACAAGGGTTAAATGGGAATTCTTACAAAATATTGTATGGGGATTTGAATGATTTTATTGGAATGATTAGGGAAGCTACTTCAAAGCCTATGAATTTGTCTGATGATATAGCTCCAAGATTGGTGCCTTTCTTTCTTGAAACCATCAAGAAATATGGTATCTACTTTGCTTATTGCTCTATTTTCTCTAGACCGCACTTGTAGAATTACACCGAGTATGTTAAAGAGAAAAAGTCTTTTTGTGGAATAGTTGTTTAGTAAATGACCATCTTTTTGTTTCTTCTGCAATACATTGACTTTAGATACTTTTGAGAAAACTGAAATCTTATAAGAAAATGTTAGATCATGGTCTAAAGTTTTGTACGTTAAAGAAGAAGTAAGAAGACAATTTTATATAATAAGTGTGCTTTCTTTAATATTTTAAACTTTTAGATGAGTTGGTCAATCATAATTTGATATACGAATAGGTAGAGGTTGTTACGGTGGGTCAAAGTCTACTAATATGGACTTGAGCAATCCTCTTCTCATGAGTTAGCTTTTGGTTGAGATAAGTCCAGTGTTATATCTTTGCACATTGTAGTATCAGAGCCATGTTCATCCCCGTTTGGACGTCGGTCCACACTATAGTTGGGCCTAGGCGTGATAGGGGGGGTTAGGATAGGTCAAAGTCCCACATCGGTTGGAGATTGGACTGGTGGTCTGCTTATATGGCTATGGGCTTGGATAATCCTCTTCTCATGAGCTAGCTTTTGCAGTTGAGTTAGGCTCAGATGTCATATCTTTACAGAAGTTCTGGTTTGAGTCTTACCGCCACACGCCTATTATCAAAAGGATATACACATGTTTGGTTCTTAAAGTGAATCAAACAATGATTGTGATTAATGAAGCTGATTATATTGAGAATGATTTGTACTAGTAGTTAATCCTGAGACATATGCTTGCAGGGAAAAAATGTTTTATATGGTTGGGTCCAAAACCACAAGTAATAATCATGGACCCTAAGCTTATTAAGGAAGTACTCTCGAAAACCTATTTGTATCAAAAGCCTGGTGGAAATCCATTTGCAGCATTATTGGTACAAGGACTAGCAACCTATGAAGAAGATAAATGGGCCAAACATAGAAAAATTATCAATCCCGCTTTCCATCTAGAGAAGCTTAAGGTTGCTTTTCTTCCGCGCCCTCCTTCAATTTTTTTTATGTATTCTGCATATGACTATTGCAAGTAAATCCTGTTATTTAACTTGATTTAGACAAGTATAGAAGGGTCTTATGGTTCTTCAGTGTCAAATCTAGTCTGCATCATCATTCAATGTTGTAGATTCTTTATCCACTAAACGATAAAATGCCCGCTCTTGCTTCTCTGGCTACTGTTCCAGCTAAAGATTTTTTTCTGCTTTGACTTGCCTTATTTTTCAGTCTGGACTTGCATGTATACCACATATAACTATTTCGAGTGATTTCTGCTTCCTATTTTATGGTTCAAAAATGTTGAATCTTGTCTAGATCATTTTTCAAGACTCTTCTGCATACGTTCATAGGCTTGAGTTATGCAGAGAGGATTACATTGGTGGAATAATGTCTTAGATGTATTACGGCTGAATGGATCTCTTTTTATTATAAAGAGATTTGTAATATTCCTGACTGTGTTTCACCTTAATTGTTATTTGAACTCTTTCTTTTTATCTAACTAGATGGTGATGGTATCACTATATCTGTACTCCTAATTCTGTTTAAGTGTTGTGTCATCGACATTTGTCGAACAGCATATGCTCCCAGCTTTTCACTTGTGCTGTACTGAAATGCTGGGAAAATTAGAAGATGCTATTCCAGTTGGCAGCTCTCATGAGATAGATGTATGGCCTCACCTTCAGCAATTAACTTGTGATGTAATCTCTCGGACAGCTTTTGGAAGTAGTTATGAAGAAGGTAGAAAGATTTTTGAACTTCAAAAGGAACAAGCTCAGAATTTTATAGACGCTGTACGCGAAGTTTATGTCCCAGGACGGAGGTAAATTAATTTTCCTAGGAATCGGAAAACTGTAGTCAAAGCTATGTTGTTCAGACTCTTCAAAAATGATGACGGTTGCTAGTTGGATCCTCCAAAATTAGTGCATTTTTGGAGGATCCGACATGGGTGCAGATGTGCAGCAACTTTTCTTGGAGAATCCGAACAACATTGAGCCAAAGTGCTCTACTGCTCTATTACAAACTACAGAGTTCATTAGGAGATGCACATAGCTTTCACTTCAACTTTCTTATCTAATGCATTTTGGTTTTCTGTCTTATAATATAATTTCTAAGATTTTTGCCAACAAAGAGGAACAGAAGAATGAAGGAAATAAAAAACGAAGTTCGGACCTCAGTTAAAGGTATTATCGATAAAAGAATGAAGGCAATGAAAGCAGGGAATGCCGATAATGAGGATCTGTTAGGCATATTGCTTGAATCAAATTTTAAAGAAATTGAACAGCACGGAAACAAGGATTTTGGAATGAGCATCGAAGAAGTCATCGAAGAATGCAAGTTATTCTATTTTGCTGGCCAAGAAACTACATCAGTCTTGCTCGTGTGGACTCTTGTGTTGTTGAGTAGGAATCAAGATTGGCAGACACAGGCCAGAGAAGAAGTCTTGCAAGTGTTTGGGAGTCGGAAACCAGATTTTGATGGATTAAATCATCTAAAAGTTGTGAGTATTCTGTTTTTTTTTTTTTTTGGTTCAGTTCATGTGCCACGAGTTCCTTCTCTCATTGTTATTGCTATTGCTTGATTATATAAATGTGAAAAGATTGGAGCTTTGTGATACTAACGTTTGATTGTGGACTAGAAGATGCCATGATTTCCTAATTAAAGATGGGGGATGGGTTTCCAAGCACGTGTGAATTTCTGTCAATAGTCGTGGGGTGGACAAGATGAGGGAGGTGAGGCTGACATGGTGTGGACATGTGAAGAGGAGGTGTGCACATGCCCCGATAAGGAGTTATGAGGGGTTGACGGGTGTGGATTTAACGAGGGGTACTATAGGTAAACCGAAGAAGTACTTGTTAGAGGTGATTAGACAAGACATCACGCAAAGGACACGACTTTAGTACTCTAGTGAACGGTGATCGTAATGTTATTCATGCTAAGATATACCTGACGGAGAAGCATTTTTTTGCAGGTAACAATGATCTTGTACGAGTCATTACGGCTATATCCCCCGTTAATAACACTTAACCGACAGGTTAATGAAGACATTGTATTAGGAGAATTGTCTCTACCAGCTGGTGTACTAGTCTCTTTGCCAGTGATTTTATTGCATCATGATGAAGAAGTATGGGGTGAAGATGCAAACAAGTTCAATCCAGAGAGATTTAGAGAAGGCCTATCAAGTGCAACAAAGGGTCAAGTTACATATTTTCCATTTTCATGGGGTCCTAGAATATGCATTGGACAAAATTTTGCAATGTTAGAGGCAAAGATGGCTCTGTGTATGATCCTACAAAGCTTCTCTTTTGAATTGTCTCCATCCTACACACATGCTCCTAAAGCCATAGTAACCATGCAGCCTCAGTTTGGTGCTCCACTTATTTTGCACAAACTATAATTTGGTATTTTGTGAGAGGTGTCTTGTAATGTAATAAGAGTTTATTCAGACTCAAATCAATCAGGGGCAGAGTTGCAATACGAAATATGGGTTTCGATGAACTCAATAACTTTTGATGGAGCATTAATCTTGATTTCAGTCATCACTTATACATTAGTCTTGTTCAATTTAAACCTTTTAGACTCTAGGATCTACCTCCAACTATATCATTAACTCTGTCGCGTTTCTCATCAATCAAACTAGTACTGACTTTAGTATTTTTCTTAATTATTTCTTGTCGTAGTCTAATTATTTTGTTTGTCGTGTATTTTTATTAAATTTTGAAAAAATTAGCCAATATTTTATCTTTGTATTTTGTTTTTATCTTTAAATAAATACAGAAAGGGACAAAAAGAAGAAGATAAATTAAACAAAAAGGGAAAAGGAAATTAAGAGGAAAAAAGAAAACAAAATAAAACCAAAAAGACGGAGCCAACTAAAGGAAAAGAAGATTAGAGAGAAAAAAAAGTGTGAACCTAAATTGAAAAAAAAAACATATAATATGGACTGGAAAAAATACAAATTAAAAGAGTGAAAATACATATAGTACTATAATTTTTATTTATATTTACCATAATTATCAAATGGATAATATTTATTGGCTTTTTATAAGATATTGTGCCGGTTAATGCGGATCTGAAACTTATGGTATATATAGTTCAATTTCCCATCAAATCAACCACCATTGCAATAAACAAATTTAAATGTATTTTTGCATTATTTTGTTTATTTTAAAGGTTTTAAGCTTAAGATTCAATTCCCTTGCCTACATTGCTAGTAAAATAATATTTGTTTTGTCTCAATTTAATTTATGTAATACCTTTTGAATTTAGAAAGTCAAATAAATTTATTTTTAACCGTAATATTGTATGTCTTTTAAATAGATTCAATTGTCAATTATTGTGATTTATGGAGTAATACTTTTTACATAGTTTTCAAAAGTCTTGAAGATAATATATCTAGATTCTCGATTAAACTTAAACTATCTGAGTCTCAAAATTTAAATAATGTTACAAAAATTGAAACAAAAGGAATATTAGAGGTAAGCGCTTCGTGTGCCTAACTTTTTTATCTTCAAGGACGAATGATAAGTTGATACTCCCTCTGTCCAACAATACGTGTTCATTGTACTAAAAATAGATGTCCAACAATACTTGTTCATTTTATGAAATTCATGGATAATTTTACACTTAGTTCCTAATTTATCCCTATCATTAATTATAGTCATTTTCCTATTATATTTTTCAAGACATTGTATTTATAATTATATTCCAAGGGTGATATAGTAAAATTATCCTTCTATTTATAGTTTCTTAAAGAGTGTGTCAAGTCAATAGTGGACAATTATCGTTGGACAGATTGAAATATTTGATAACATGTTCAAATAAATCATCAATTATTGCAAATAGTTCATTTAACTTATCATGTCAAATATCACTTGCCAATGCTTTTAAAAAACTAATGGTTCATGTCTTTTCCACTATTTTGCTTTAGTTATCTTTGATCATTATTAATATTTTGTTAATCTTTTAACACGGAAAAAGTTTATGGACAAAATACTTCCAACTAAAGTATGGAACACTTCAACAAGCATATTGAAATTCTAAGAATTTTGGGTTCATGATTACGTATTGCACAGACTGACTTCTTTTAATAGCATATAAAAATGTGAATACGTGATTGAGGAGGTTAGCTCAAGAAAAGAAACTAACATTTTCCTCTTAAGTGTTCGAGTCTTAATCCGGTTCACTCCTTCAAGAAGGGATGGACCCACGTAAGTCCACGTAGAGACTTTCGAATGCTCGAGCACCCATTGATCCCGATAAAAATTTTGTGAATATATATAAAAAAAATACTGAAAATGGATATAAACATCTCACAAGCACCTATGTCTTGTAGGTACTTTGGTTCAGGAGTAGAATTCTAAGGTCATTGGTGTCTCTAGTTGAGGGTCCGAATCCCTATAATAGCTTATATTTTTGTTGAAAAAAGCTAACTCAACTCCTTCATTGTTTTTTTTTTTTTTAACTTTTCTTTTTATACATTTTCACTGTCGACTCTTTGCTTAATTTTTATTTTTTCTATTTTTGTATTTTATTTACTAACTAAACTATAAAAATATTAGAAGCTAAAGAATTTTTTTTGACTAACAACTTCAAGTTAAAGGATTTGAGCACACACGATCATCAAATCATGGATCCGACACTGCTTCGAGGTAGAATATGTTAGAAAAAATAGTAGGAAATATGTGTGTATTTAATCACTTTTTTAAAAGTGATATTGACCGTATATATACTGGAGAAAATACAAACAAAACCCTTCATAATACAACAAAGCCTTTTGTTTATACATGCAGATTTTTCTTAGACTACTTATAGAGATTCTTTATATTTATAGAATGTTAGAGATGACTCTTCACAAGAGTCATGTTCTTTCAACATATGACTTTTCATAAGAGACATGTTCTTTCATAAACATATAACTTTTCATAAGGATCATGTTCTTTCATGAACATATGACTTTTCATAATATTTATGTTCTTTCACGAACACCTAAGTCTGTTCAATTTAATACCTCTATATATTATAAATATTCAACATAGTAGATATACTTGCTTCCTTCGGTGTTTCATGACTATTGCACACTCGACCTTCTACGTGTTTGCTATTAACTTGACCACGTGTCTTGTCTATTTATATATATATATATAAAATCATTTTTAAAAAAAATAGAGACACGTAATCTAAACACTAGAACAGGTGTTTGGATCACGCACGTTGTCTATGAATTTAAAAAGTGAGGTTGTTGGAGTTGTCACTTGTGCTTTTATAGAACTTTAGAACATTAGTAAACAATCAGTTTCTGTTTTGGTCATACAACAGTTCTTTAATTAAAAGTGTTTTTCCTTGGCTTAAACTTTGTATTCTATTGAAAACCTAATTTTTTTTCTTGGTGATTTGGCAATGTTATGTTAAGATAAGAAACCAATAATGATTATCGGAGTCAGAATTTTTATTACGGATTTCGTAATATAGAGAAGTAAGCATAAGAAGAAGTCAAAAGGAGATTTAATCTATAATATATATAAATATATATAAAAGTTTAATTATGTATAAATAGTGTAATTTTTTGTCGAACGGATAATTTAAATAAACTCTTTATTCCTACCTAGCTCCTCCTCTAGCAGTAACCAATATATGGATTGTGGTGAGATGGTACGAGATTCCGACATTCAAAGATCCAGAGTTCAAACTCCTGAAAATGATTGTGGTGAGATGGTTTGAGATCTCAACATTATTCCCTATAGGGGCGGCTCAATGCCTTTAAAAATGAGGCCAATAGAGGATGCCGTAGCGAGGATAAGTTATGGGTTCATTTAGATTTAATATTTTAATTCGGATTAAAATTATGTATAAGAATTTAACCAAAATAAGTGCAAGTATTTAGGGTGTGTTTACTATTTAGTTAAAAAAAAATTATTTCTACGGAAAAAAACACTTATTAAATTTCTTTTTCAAAGGAAGAAGTTATTTTTCTTATTTTGAAAATTTTGAAAAAATGCACCCAAAATATTTGTACTATACAAGACATGTTTAAATTTAAATTCATAAAATTTAAATCTCAAATTATTTTACCAAACATGTGCCCAAAATTTCTTCCTTACACATCTCATATTGGTATATGCAGGACAGTTAACCAATTTTTTTTTTTACCATTCTCTTGAGTGAAGGCGTGAAACTAGCAAAATTTACAATCAGTTCATATACTTAGTCCATTGTTTACTTTTATTTATCTACTATATTAAAAATAAATTATTTAATGCATATAAAATATAACTATTTTTTCTGATTTACCTTAGTGTTTTACAAATTTCAAATTATTTTCCAAATTAATTAAAGATTATAGACTAACTAATATGTAATGATATTGAATTTGCACTTCGGTTGTTATATTACTTTTTGCTTACTTATATATTCTAAAAAAGTGTGTTTACGTCTTTAATTATCACCTTTAATATATAAAGGGAAAATCAAATTTTTTTCTTCATTACCTCATAATTAATTATTTATTCTTTAAATTACTTTTCAAGATTTAATACTAAACATCAATTAATATACTTATTATGATAATATATACACGTCCATCATTATTTTTTAAGAGTCATCCTCATCCAAAGTTTAAAATCAGGCAAGTAAAATTGAATAGAAAATATTTGTTGAGAACTAAAATTATGTAAGTGAATAAGGATTTAATATAAGCCCATCTATATAATACAACACCATATAATATAAAGATGAATAATGAAAAAGTGAGAGATTAGTAGACAAAGTAGAGTGAAAGAGTTCCACTCTGTTTTATAGTGAACCAATTCTGTCTCTTTAGATCACACATCCCTTAAAACAAATAAGAAAAACCCAAATCATTGTTCTATGTAAAAAAAAATTGATTTTTGTTTTTCTTACTGGAAAAAAACTTCTTTTTTTCCTTTCTTCATCATCTGGATTCTGAAATATATCAAGATTCAGGTACCCCATTATTTATAATACTCTTTTTTCCATTGCCATATGCTCAAAATTTGATTTTTTTTCCGTTTCATGTGGACCCCTTAAAATCCCTTTTTCTTAAAAAATTCTGTTTTGATGGGGTCATTATCAAGATACTGTAGAGTAATTTGTATTAAAAAGTTATGATCTTTATGTTATGTCCCACTTTTTCTTTTTTTTGCAGGATCTTGATTTTGTAGTTGGAGTTTAAAGGGGTTGATGGCTACTCGTAATTTGGAGAAATTGGCATCTATAGATGCACAGTTGAGGCTTTTGGTACCTACTAAGGTGTCTGAAGATGATAAGCTTGTTGAGTATGATGCTTTGCTTTTGGACCGTTTTCTTGATATTCTTGAGGATTTGCATGGAGAGGGTATCAAAGAAACAGTATGTATATGCATTTTAAAAAATCAATCTTTTTTTAACTGTGTTTTAGCTAAAGATTTGATTTTTATGTGTTATAGTATTATGTGTGACGTAGTGGTGAATGAAGTGGTGGGAGGGTGGTGTGACGTAGTGGTGAATGAAATGGTGGGAGGTGACAGGTATTCTGTGGAATTAGTCGAGGTGTGCGCAGACTGGTTTGGCGCAGACTGGTTTGGATACGATGGTTATAAAAAGAAGTTTAAAAAAAATATTACTATAGTCTCAGTTGAAGATTTTGTGTCTTCAATAGTGATTGTGAATTCTTTCTTTTGAAAGAATCATGAAGTATCTTAGGATTAGAAGAAGTTCACTAACTGTAGCTTGAGTTAATTGTTACTTCATTGGGATATACTGAGAAAAACTGATCGAGTTTTATAGTAGATTTTCTTAGTATTGTCAAAGGTGCGCTTAAAACGTGATTAATCCCTGAAGCGAGGCGCAAAAACATGTTGAGCGTTTTGCCTCTCTAAGATTAGTAAGCGCTTTAGTGTCATGTCAAGGCTCTTAAGGCATATTTATTTTTCCTTGCCAATGAGCGAAATCCAATTTCTTTGTTCATATGTTTAAAATAAATTCTTATATTTATTTGTCTTGGACGACACATGCATATTTGTATTTTTTTTCTCCATTTCTGCTTAAAGCCCCGACAGACTTTAGAACTTTTTTACTCTTTCGCCTTTGATAATGCTGGATTTTGTTGATGTGATATTAGGTCCAAGAATGTTATGAGCTTTCTGCTGAGTATGAAAACACGCGTGATAAGAAGAAGCTGGAGGAGCTTGGCAGTGTGTTGACAAGTTTGGATCCAGGGGATTCAATTGTTGTTGCTAAATCTATTTCTCACATGCTTAACATGGCCAACTTGGCTGAGGAGGTTCAGATTGCCAATAGTGGGAGGGAAAAGTCGAAAAAGGGCGACTTTTCAGATGAGAGCAACTTGATGACTGAATCCGACATTGAAGAAACACTCAAGAGACTTGTAGTGGACTTGAAGAAGTCTCCTCGAGAAGTTTTTGAAGCTCTGAAGAATCAGACAGTGGATTTGGTCTTTACTGCTCATCCGACTCAAGCTACCCGGAGATCTTTGCTTCAGAAGCATGCAAGGTCTGGTCTTTAGATTTTACACTTCAGAAATTCGCATCTTTTGCTACACTTTTATTTACAAGTTTGAATTTTGTTTATTTATTATTTCTATCGTATTATTCATAACTCATGTAAGTCTTCTTTTTCGCTTTTTGTTCAGTTGTTTTACTTCTTTAGTGCTGACTTTTCTACTGTTTAGGATCCGCAATTGCTTGGCTCAGTTGTATGCTAAAGACATTACACCCGACGATAAAGAGGAGCTGGATGAAGCTTTACAGAGGGAGGTAAGTATCGGTGTGCACTTTCTGGCTGCATGTGATATAAATATCATTTTTCTTCTTCAAATTTTGATGTTTTCTGTAGACTGTCCAGCTCTTAGAACAAATATATGGGTGCTTTAATCTCCTATCAAGTTGTCTTCGTCTCTCACCCCTTATTTGGTCTATTCCCAACAGAGAGACGTCACTTCGACTAAAAACATAGCAACCAATCTGTCGTTTCAGTTGTTAGGAAGTCAAATTTCATCTCCAAACAAAATAATTCTATAGAACTTTAGGTTTGAGAAATGAGATGGCCTTTATATGAATACAAGGATTCCTTGTCTTTGATTAGAATGTAGGCCATTTTTGTCTTTTCTCCAGAATACGGATGATATCTGTGTATCTATACAGGATGCATCCTGCTTACCAACACTGTGAATTATAATGTTTCTGTAAGACGGATATGTTCTCTTCTCACAATGCATCCTGCTTACCACCTCTGCAGATTCAAGCTGCTTTCCGCACTGATGAAATCAGAAGGACTCCTCCAACACCACAAGATGAAATGAGAGCTGGAATGAGTTACTTCCATGAAACAATTTGGAACGGTGTTCTGAGGTTTCTACGACGTGTAGACACAGCTCTTAAAAACATTGGGATTAATGAACGAATTCCTTATAATGCTCCTCTCATCCAGTTCTCATCTTGGATGGGTGGCGACCGTGATGGTACATTTTCTCTCCTCTTAACAATGTTGTTTTCAGTTACTTTAATTGGCAGTATAGAACATAAAACCTTTGATATTTGAATCATGATACATTTTGAAGGGCATCGGACAGAAGGAAAGCTCTTCTCTCAAGATATCTTCTAAAGATATTGCTTCATAGATTTTTTTGATAGAAGATCATGTAAATACTTCTTTCATCAGTCACTCAGGATATGTCTGCCACTAAATGCAGGTAATCCAAGAGTCACTCCTGAGGTCACTAGAGATGTTTGCTTATTGGCTCGAATGATGGCAGCGAATTTGTACTATTCTCAGATAGATGATCTAATGTTTGAGGTAATTTACAATGCTTCATAACTTTCTTTGTTGTCTATTTTGAAAAGTTGCCATCATTTTCTACACCCTATAGATGATTCTAACTAGAATGTTATTTCAGTTATCTATGTGGCGTTGCAATGACGAGCTTCGTGATCGGGCAGATGAACAACACCGTTCATTAAAGAGAGACGAAAAACACTACATAGGTAACTAGCATGAATGCTAATTAAAATAACTTGCTTGTTCCATATAAATTTGATAGCACTGCTCGGAGTACTGATTTAAGGTAACCTTTTGCATGTTCTCCATTTCAAGTGAGAAAAATGCACGCTGTTGTCTATGATTTTCAATAGAAAAGATTTTTAGCATCTGGTGCTTTAGTCAGTCTTCAGAAGCTGCATGAATTTTTCTCTGTACCTCTGCTGAACAGAGCAATTGCATAACTCTTGACCTTCAAAATTTACTTTTGATGTAGAATTCTGGAAACAAGTTCCACCAAGTGAACCGTATCGTGTAATTATTGGTGATGTGAGAGATAAACTATATCATACACGTGAGCGTACTCGCCAGCTGTTATCCAATGGGTTCTCTGAAATTCCTGAGGAGGCAACATATACTAACATCGAGCAGGTGTGCAACACTACATTATTGTTAGTATTTTTTCATAACAGAGAAATCCCTAAGGGCCAGTGGCCCAGTGCCTAATGGTTTTCAGTGGATGATGGGTCCACTCCACTACTCTTGTGAAACACTTCGTTATTTTGTTATCTTTCTTCTTCTTTGTTTCCCATGCCTTGTTTGTAAATGTGGAGCATCTAAAATTAAGCAGCATTGTTATTCTTTGTTCAACTTGACATGTTATTCCTGATTAAGGGACTAGAGAAGTGAATATGCCACGTCTCTTTGTTGTTGTGTGATCATTGGCATGCACATTTGTATTCTGTCAGAATTGCATGTATTTCGATTTTCTGCCCCACAAACTGATTCTTTTGCCTGAATAAATAAGTTAGTAAAGTGGTTGCACATTTTGTGTAGTTCTTGGAACCTCTTGAGCTCTGCTACAGATCTCTTTGTGCTTGTGGGGATCGACCAATTGCTGACGGAAGCCTTCTGGATTTTCTACGACAAGTTTCCACCTTTGGACTCTCACTTGTGAGACTTGACATAAGACAAGAGTCGGATCGCCACACTGATGTCCTTGATGCCATTACCCAGCACTTGGAAATTGGTTCATATCGAGAGTGGTCTGAGGAATGTAGACAAGAGTGGCTTCTCTCTGAACTCAGCGGCAAGCGACCTCTATTTGGACCTGATCTACCAAAAACTGAAGAAATTGCTGATGTTTTGAATACATTCCATGTCATATCAGAACTTCCATCAGACTGCTTTGGGGCATACATCATCTCAATGGCCACTGCACCATCTGATGTGCTTGCTGTTGAGCTTTTACAGCGTGAATGCCACGTGAAGCAACCTTTACGGGTAGTTCCACTTTTTGAGAAATTGGATGATCTGGAGGCTGCTCCTGCTGCTATTGCACGTCTCTTTTCTATTGAGTGGTACAAAAACCGCATTAATGGGAAGCAAGAAGTCATGATTGGCTACTCAGACTCTGGAAAGGATGCTGGTAGGCTGTCGGCAGCATGGCAGCTATATAAGGCTCAAGAGGAGCTTATAAAAGTTTCCAAACAATATGGCGTGAAGCTAATTATGTTCCATGGCAGAGGTGGTACAGTTGGAAGAGGAGGTGGTCCCAGCCATCTTGCTATATTATCTCAGCCACCTGATACAATTCAGGGATCTCTTCGTGTAACAGTTCAAGGTGAGGTTATTGAGCAATCATTTGGGGAGGAACACTTGTGTTTTAGGACACTCCAGCGTTTCACTTCTGCCACCCTAGAACATGGAATGTATCCACCTTTCCCCCCAAAGCCAGAATGGCGTGCACTTCTGGATGAAATTTCTGTCATTGCTACAGAGAAGTATAGGTCAATAGTATTCAAGGAACCCCGATTTGTCGAGTACTTCCGCCTGGTCAGTGTGCTAGAAAAATGCATTATATTACTTCTCTAACAAAAGGTGTTACCAGAATGTAACAAATATTTCTACAACTTTAATAAGTTATTTTTTATTTTGGATCACAATTGCAGGCAACACCCGAGCTGGAGTATGGTCGGATGAACATTGGTAGCCGTCCATCAAAGCGTAAACCAAGTGGAGGCATAGAAACACTTAGAGCTATTCCATGGATCTTTGCATGGACCCAGACTAGGTTTCATCTGCCAGTCTGGCTTGGCTTTGGGGCAGCATTTAAGTATGCACTTAACAAGGATAAAAAAAACCTCAATATGCTGCAGGACATGCACAAAAAATGGCCATTCTTTAGAGTTACTGCTGATTTGATTGAGATGGTGTTTGCCAAGGGAGACCCCGGCATTGCTGCTTTGTACGACAAGCTTCTGGTTTCTGAAGATTTGTGGTCCTTCGGTGAGCTTTTGAGGTCCGATTATGAGGAGACTAAGAGCCTCCTGCTTCAGGTAAATTACTCTTGACCAAGTTCTTGCACTTGGCATACGTTGTTACTCATCATGTTTGATCGCATGATATCCTTGTTCTTTATGTTTCTTTTGTATAGGTTGCTGGACACAAGGAACTTCTAGAGGGAGACCCCTGCTTAAAACAACGACTCAGGCTGCGTGATTCCTATATCACTACTTTAAATGTATGCCAAGCTTACACACTAAAGAGGATTCGTGATCCAACCTACAACGTCACTCTAAGGCCTCACATTACCAAGGAATACATAGAATCGAAACCTGCTGCTGAACTCGTGAGCCTGAATCCAGAAAGCGAGTATGCTCCCGGCTTGGAAGACACACTCATCTTGACCATGAAAGGTATTGCTGCTGGAATGCAGAATACTGGTTAAATCTGTTACTATGTTTTTGTTTTAATGGTTGGTAAAGTATTTGCCCATCCTAAAGTATACATTAAGAATCATGTATCCTTAAGTACATTTTTTTTGCAACTTCTAGTTTAGTTACCCCATAAAATGGATGAATAATTATTCCCCTCTCTGTTTAGTAGCTTCTTGAATAAAATTATGCTGTAAAAGAGTACCTTTCTTCATTTACCAAATCCTTTTTGCAATTAGTCTCAGTTCCAATCTTTCAATTTTAGCACCTTATGCTTTGCAATAGGTCTAGGTTACTTGAATTTTAACCACAATATCTCAGTCCTAAACAAGTTGGATCGGCTATATGAAACTTCATGAGATCGTGAATCTCCATTTAAGCTCGTCTCATGTAGCCATTTATTTTTAAACAAAATAAAACCATCTCACTACTCCTTATGAAGGAATAGTGAAGGTTTGTTTTATCCATGTATTGCGAATATTTCATATGTTATCATGCATAAAATTATATGCAGATATTAAGAAAATAAAAAGGAGCAAGCAAATACTATACTAATTAGTGATAAGATCTCCTAAAACTCTCAGCTAAATATTGTATAAGCTTGTGCTGATTTTTGGTCAGAGTTAACTCTTCTATAATTCAAAATCAAGCGACACGTTAGGGTATTATCTATGCAATTTAATAGAATATAAGAAAACATACAAGCTCATCATATTAAATTCTGGAAAAAGGCTCAAATATGTCATCGAACTTTGAGAAAAGACTCATCTATGCCATTTCCAATTTGGAAAAGCCTCATCTCATTATTTGTTAACTGAAAAAAGTTTTGGTTTTGCAAAAAAATTTCTAACACGTGGGTAAATTATGATTCAGCCATGCCATTAGTTAAATCATTTTCTAAAAAGGAAAAGGCTTGCCATCAGAAAAAAAATGCCATCAAAAAGGAAAAGGCTCAAATATGTCATCGAACTTTGAGAAAAGACTCATCTATGCCATTTCCATTTGGGAAAAGCCTCATCTCATTATTTGTTAACTGAAAAAAGTTTTGGTTTTGCAAAAAAATTTCTAACACGTGGGTAAATTATGATTCAGCCATGCCATTAGTTAAATCATTTTCTAAAAAGGAAAAGGCTTGCCATCAGAAAAAAAAAAATGCCATCAAAAAGGAAAAGGCTCAAATATGTCATCGAACTTTGAGAAAAGCTTCATTTATGTCATACATTAAAAGTTTGACTCATCTACGCCATTCGAGTTAACAAATAATGTCATGGATGAGCCTTTTCTCAAACGAAAATGATATAAATGAGTCTTTTCTCAAAATTCGATGGCGTATTTGACCCTTTTTCCTTAAATTTAACAATTAAAGTTTGTTGATATCTGACAGAGACAAACATACTCGCTTTTAGCAAACATAAAGGACCAAATCTACATAAAAATATTTTTTTATGCATCATTTTGAACCTACTTCTAAACATAAGGGACCATAATAGTTATCATTTTCTTTTAAACTTTAAGAAGAAGCAAAGGATCTCTCTGAACCGGATTCCCCCAACCGGTTCAAAACAACCGAAAAGTCCTGCAAAAAAACCGCTCCGCCAAATGTAGAGGAGAAATACAAAATTGAAACAGAGAAGAAAAAAGGAAGCTAAGCAGTGAAATAGCTATGGCGACGAGGCAGAGACGAGCTTTGACGTCGGATCCTCCGGAGACGGCGTCATCTCCGGCGTATACAAAGGTAGATAAGCCGGAGAGATCGGACGGTGAAAATGAAGGCGTCGATAGAGGACTAGGTTGGCTTCTGCCGTTGCTTTGCCTAGGGATGTTGAGGCATATGAGCGCTACGTCAAATATTATTCACGATTGTGACGAGGTGTTCAATTACTGGGAGCCTCTTCACTACTTGCTCTACAAGTCTGGTTTCCAAACTTGGGAATACAGGTTTCACCATCTTCAATTCTGTACTATACAATGATAGCATTGTCAAATGTTGTTTTGGAATGATTTTTCTTAGCTGATGTGTAAGATTTGGTTTAATTTCCCCTAAAATGATCAATTTTTTGCTCCATTAAACAAAGTTGATACAGTATTAAGTCACTAATCCTTATTTGCAATCTAAATATGTAACTATCCTGAACTTTACTTGTAGCTTCCTCCTTCTGTACATATGCCTGGACATATATTTTGAGATTTGGCAGCCAACGATTCATATAGAGGATATCAACTAGTTGAGGTTAAGGTTTAGTCATTGTTGTTGCATATACATTAGGTCGATGTTTGACGAGGGTCCTCTAATTTGGTCAGAGACTTGTGTGCCAGTGTGGGGGGTATGTTTGTGATTTAGAGAACCCGGCCGTATTAGATGAAATATTTATTAGCAAACTGGTATTGGAATAATTTAGGGTCGTGTAGAGAGGAATGGTTATGAAGGAATCTTATAGCCAACCTGAATTTTGTTTGGGATTGAAGCACAGTTGACTGGTTGATGATATTAGTATGATTCCCTTTTAGTAACTAGAGTTCAGTTTGTTATGATAATACTTTACAAAGTTTGGTTACTTGTCTTTGCAGTTCGCAGTTTGCCTTGCGGTCGTATCTGTATATTCTGCTTCACAAACTGGTGGGTTGGCCTGCTGCTTGGTGGTTTGGAGAGGAAAAGGTGATGTTGTTTTTATTCCCCCAGATATTTCTCATCATTACTTCTTTCAGTTATTCATTCTCTAATTTCTCCGTTTTTCAACATGACAGGTGAGAGTATTTTATGCTGTGAGAATTTTTCTTGCAGGGCTGTCTGTCATCTGTGATGCCGCTCTAGTTGTAGCCCTTTCCCGAAAATATGGAAAACGTCTTGCATCATATGCACTCGCAATGCTATGCTTAGCAAGTGGTTGTTTCTTTGCTAGCACGAGTATGTTTTTTCACTAGACTGTGTTTGAGGTTTTTCCTTGTTGGTGGTAAACAATTAATGAAGCATGAGTGTGTTACTTTCAGTAACCTATATTTGAGGTTCTTATTTACCGGTGGTAAACAATTTAGTGATTTTTAAATTTCAGCTGTTTTTCTCTTTGCATTCATACTATGTGAGCTAGATATGTGTGGGTGACTCCTAAATGTTGTTTGTCATACCCTGTGTCGACTTTCTCATAATACTAATGCCTATTACGTTTCCTTTACGCAGGTTTCCTTCCGAGTTCATTCTCAATGTATGCCATGTCTCTTTCTTCAGCACTATTTCTATTTAATAAGCCTGCCATGGCAGTTTCTGTTGCTGCCACTGGAGTGATTCTGGGCTGGCCGTTTTCGATCCTTGCTTTTCTTCCACTGACAATTTACTCACTGGTTAAAAGCTTCAAACCTGTGTTTCTTACAGGTGTTGTCACTTCTATCGTCCTTATGGTAAGTTTGATCATATCATATTAAGTTTCCTGCTATGTTGAGTTTTCATGTTTCAAGCTTAAAATTTGGGAAGTTTCCTTTTAAGGGAACAAAAAGTTAGTATTGGATTTCCAATGTATAGAGTTATTCATACTTACCGTAATGCACAAAAATCATCTACCAAATGTTCATGTTGCTAAAATTCAATATGCAAGTCCGTCGTCCTACATTGAAATTTCAAATTACTTAACGTAATAGGCTTTTTACCCGTTTTAGTGCTGCTCACATGCTTTTTTCCCCTGGACCACCTATTCATGCTGCCTGATGACTCAACTTGGTGTACAAATTGTTCTAGGTACTCTCAGTTCTTGTTGACTACGACTACTATAAGAAGTGGACATCCTCTGTTATCAACTTGCTGGTTTACAATGTTTTAGGGGGTGGTGAAAGTCATCTCTATGGTACTGAAGGGGCATCATTTTATTTGAGGAATGGTTTTAACAATTTCAACCTCTGTTTTGTGTTTGCTCTACTGTTCTTAGCTATACTACCCATTGCTAAGAAGAAGTATGCTCCTGAGTTGCTCGTTGTTGTTTCACCTGTCTATCTCTGGATTGCCTTTATGTCCTTACAGCCACACAAAGAAGAAAGGTTAATCCTCTTTGAGTTTTTCTTCTTGTCACGACAATATATAGTTATCATATATATGTCTACTTGAATATTATGCTGAAACTCCTGATTTTCTGAGCTCAACCAAAAAGACCTTTATAGTGGCTCGTCTATGACAAGTGTGCTAACTGGAAAGATATTTGGTCAACATGCTCTACTAAAATCCTTATTTAGTAAAATTGAAGCTATAATTGTCTTCTTCAGATTTCTTTTTTTGCAGTGCTATACTGAAATTCGATTCCATCAGGAATTTGTATGTCTCTCCTCGTTGTCTGGAATCCACCTATTATTGTTTGAATTTTGGGAACTGTTCTTGATATCTGATGTATTAGTTTTTTTTTTTTTTACCCGAAATGATAATTGCCTGGAAGGTGCTAGTGTCATTGCTAAAACAGATTGGATAAGGCTCATGATAAGATTCCTTGGTCAAAGTCATTTCTGTAGCCAAGAAACATGAAGCTATGTTTTACTGCATCTGAGATTGAAAGTAACATGAATTGCAAATAAAATCTGATGTAGCAACTCATTGTTTACTGCCTGTGCAGATTTCTGTACCCAATATATCCACTTATCTGTGTTGCTGCTTCCGCTGTGATTGAAAGTTTTCCTGATCTGTTCAGGGATAAGTACAATCCCAATGGTTCATCCACTCTAGTTAAGGTAATTTCCTATGTCCACAGAGAAATTGACAAGCTTCAATAACAGTGCCTATAGATTTTCACTTGCTTTGCTTATGCAGATAGCGAAGATTCTCAGACCTCTAGCTCTTGGTTTGATTCTTTGTGTCTCCCACGCTCGGACATTTTCACTTATTAATGGTTATTCAGCTCCTATTGAGATTTACAAGCATTTGGACTACCATGATGATGCTGGACCAGGTGAGGATTAGCCTATTTAATGACAAGTTGAATATGTGCTTGTTAAATTTTCATCTTCAGAACTTTTAACTCTGATGAATGGTGTATAAATCTTGATGCATGAATTAGTCTTTTTTCAGAGGATGACATGCATTGTATGATCTCGGCATTAAGATACTTGTCGGATTAAAAGACCATATAATTTTTTCTTTGAACTTCAGTTTTGTTGTAAAGAGTATTTTTATCCAGTAACTTTTGCCAATACTGGATAACCGAAAAGATGAAACAATTTCTCTTGTAAATCTGATTTTTTGGAGCCAAAGATGTGCCTTTCATGCATGGGGTTGAAACTTGAAAGTGAATACCTGATTTAATTATTTGAACCTAGATGGACATGGACTTATTAAGGAATAAAAAGGTGTCCATGTCGAGATATGAGAGGTTGATTTTCTGTTATCATGTGGTTCTCCGTTTATCTGGTCTTTAGATTAACGCCCTATAATATGAGCTTTTTCTCAAATGTGAGCAAAAAGTTTCCTCAGGACATCTGTATGTGATTTTCCCCCCATTTTACAGCCACCGCTATGTTCTTGCTCCTCCATTTATTCTGTTCTTGCTAGATGGGTGCATATCTGGTGCTTTGCTTAGCATGAAGCTGGATGCAACATCATCTTTTCATGTTCTGAAAGTTTCATGCAGTATCCATTTCCCCGTGTATATTTTAAACTTCCCCATGTTGGTTCAGGTTCTGTCCTTTGCGTTGGTAGTGAGTGGCACCGGTTCCCTTCTTCCTTCTTCATTCCTGATTATGTGGGCCAAGTTCGATGGTTGGATGATGGATTCACGGGCCTTCTCCCAATTCCGTTCAATTCTAGCTTGGGTGGTACCTCGGCAGCACCATCTTACTTCAATAATAAGAACAAGGCATCAGAGAGGCAATATGTAAGCACTCTCCTGTAATGTTTAACCAGAAAGAGTGTCCATTTATTTTTAGTGTGCTATGTATTCAACTATGAGATGACACTCAGCTTCTTCTGCTAATAATGTTATAGCTTAAGGATCCTGAGCAATGCACTTTGCTGATAGAGCTGCAACTTCAACGTCCTTATCCTACGCGAGGGAGTGACATGACCACATGGGAGGTACTTGGCTCTTCCTCATAAGCTCATCTCTCTCTCCCTCCCTCCCTGTGCCGCATGCTATTAACTTGTGAGTGTTTTGCCTACAGATTGTTGCAGCACTTCCATATCTGGACAGGGAACTATCTCCTCCATTGTATCGGTCATTCTTTATTCCAAATCAATGGCAGCAGAAGAATGTCTTTGGCCAATACAGATTACTTAGGAGAATACAAAAGTGATTGCAGATGTACACGCTGAATTTTCTGTTGTCCAGCAACTTTTAACTCTCCCGGGTATAAAAGTACGCCAATGTTGACTAGTTTAGTTTTTGTAGTTTGATACTGCCTACACTTTCGAGGATAGCAAGTTGAATCAAGCAAGTTATTGGATCTTCCATTAATTTTGGAAGTCAGATTTTGTACTATTGTTTTGTTGGTGTAGATTACACAGATGGATGTTTAAATTTTGATTGGTAAGCAGATAGTCGAAATCTCTTATTGGCATCGTTGGAAATGTGTCATTTAATTTGGTTTCAGTTGCCATATATGCTCTTTAACTTTGGGTGTGCACAAACAGAGAGTCAAACTGGTAAAAAGTTGAGTAAGTAAACACATGTGTCCTTTGTAGCATATACAATCAGTTTAAGTGTATCTTACCTTAATTGCTGCGCAGGAGGGTAGAATGAAAGCAAACCTTACCCCTACCTCGTGGAAGTAGAGAGGTTGTTTCTGAAAGACCCTCAGCTCAAGTGAGGGCAAATCAAAGTAGTTATGAATTAGTATGTATAGTGACAATTAAGCTAATTACAGAAATCGACAAATGAGCCTTGTCTAAAGCTGCAAAATTTGGCCACTGTTGCAGTACCTTGCTATTGCGATGAATAATCTCACAGTTTCAACATTCCCAGCTATTCTTCAAGCTAGCTCTTTGATTTTTTGAAGCACTCCCATAACTTGGTGTTTACTTGTAAGTCCTATATGAGTAAACTCGGAAGTTATACACACTGTCCTTTCCAGACCCCACCTGGTAGGGTGTGGATTACACGGGGAATGTTGTTGTAGTTGTCCTTATGACGTTGGCACCGAGACCTTGAAGTTTCATTTCCAAGCTTTCATAACCCCTATCAACATGGGAGATTCCACTGATTTCAGTTATTCCTTCAGCAGCCAGACCAGCCAAAACCAATGACATTCCCCCACGCAAATCAGTTGCGTTGACCTGAGAACCGCGGAGTGGACTAGCAAAAGATCCATAACAACATCAATACGCAATATCGTTTGTATAGAACATCAGGAAATCAAGCTAAGGACTATAAACTTACCTTGCCTTTCCCTTCCCAGAAACAGTTGCTCTGCTTCCACAGACCTGAATTTTAGCTCCAAATTTCTGCAGCTCAGTCACTGCACAAAGGAAGATCACGAAACCTTTGAAAGAGACATCGAATACAATTATCTGTCGAAAAAATAGCAAACAGCTCTATAGGCATTCTGACCAGATATTCTTTAGCAATTATGTGAGACTAAGTTGATCATGAAAGATCCAACCTCTAGAATGTCAACTTAATAAAAATTTGTAGTACTTTAGGAAAGAGTTAACTAGAATGGTAAGTTAATAATCCAGATTCGTAGAATAACTTCCACGGGGATAATGTCCAACATGAGTTATGAAGTCGATTTGGAAAGAAACTAGACCATAGACGAACAACTAAAAGTAGTCAGGAGTTATGATTATCACATACCATGGCTCATACGATTTTCAAAGACAGATTCTTCAATGACGCTGACACCTTTGCATGTTGATAGCAATGCCATTGTCAGAGGCTGGAGATCTGTCGGAAATCCTGGAAATGGATTTGTTTTGACACTGAACCCCCGCAAATCATCTCCAATCGTCCAAGGTACTGCTGAAAGCTGGTCACGTGAACCACAATAACCATAAGAACTCAGTGCACCAAATGGAAGAAAAGCAAGAGATTAGCAACATTTAGTATACCTCCAAAGTGTCATCACTGAGCTGTAATATTTTGCAACCAGCCCCTGAAAGCTTGTCTGCTAAACAAGTTAAAGTGATGTGGGCCACAGGTGAAATTGAGATACACGATCGAGTAATTGCAGCAGCCAACATATAGGTGCCGACTTCAATCCTGTCTGGCATTATGCTATACTCGGAACCATACAACTTTCTCCTTCCAGTAATATAGAGTGTGTCTGTTCCTGCTCCTTCCACAACTGCCCCGCAATTTGTTAGGAAGCCAGCAAGGTCAATAATCTCTGGTTCCTATGTGGTACATATCAAAGTACATACTATTGAGGGTTAGTAACTAAGATTGTAGATTTATCAAATAGGCACTTCAAGAAACTATCATAGAAGTTGAAAAGACAGTACACTTTCATACTTGAGCTGCATTTGAAATTACAGTCTTTCCCTCAGCCATACACGCCGCCATCATAAGAGTTTCTGTAGCTCCTACACTGGGGTAGCCAAGTCGGAAGCTTGCACCAATCAAATCTTTACCATTTGATACATGTGCTTGCACTTTTCCATCCCTATGTGAACTCACAAAGTTAGTCACTACTTATTTTATTGAACGAACTCACTTGCTATCAGTATTGGCACAACCAAAATTGGAAGCAATGGACATAATACCATCACAAAAAAGGTTAACAGAAGCTCCTCATTGAATTTTGTAACCGTCCTCAAGGGGGATAGTACAGTTTCAAATTATAGTGTCACGAGTTCCAATTTCAGTCCCTAGTTGGACCTTTCTACTGTGGTAACTGGTAATTATATATATAACTAAAAGTGTGTCTAATAGCTAAAACTTTTAGACAAGATATTCACAAAATTCACCTACCCCTGTTAGAAACAACAAAACAACATAGCCGGTGTAATCCCGCAAGTGCGGTCTAAGAAGGATAGAGTGTACACAGACCTTACCCCTACCTTGTAGAGAGATAGAGAGTTTCCAATACACCCTCGGCTTAAAATAAAACATTTTCAAGCAACTTGAAAAAAGGGACTATCGAAATGAGAAAAGTAACAACAACGAAATGATGTGAAATGGGAGACGCACACAACATAGAGGAAAAAATAGTAATGACTACAAAATAATGCGATAACTGAAGAACAAAACTACGAGAATAGTACTAATACCACTGGTAAAAAAGAAGGTCCAAGTACTAGCACTAATCTTATCCTGCATAAAAGCAAGAGAATTTTCAAGTAGCAATTAACCTTCTACCCTAATATGCAACCTCCAAACCCTCATATATAAGGTCATATCCTCGGTAAACTTAAGATGCGTCACTTCATGTCTAATCACTTCCCCCACTACTTCTTCGACTTGCCCCTGTCTCTCTTGATGCTCGTCATTGTCAACCTCCTCACCGGGACATCTACAGTCTACTTTTAGGTAGTATGCGAAAAAGGAATAGAAATTCACTCGAATGAAGTTCACTAACCTCAACTCAACTGTAGCACCAAGAGCACGTAGACCATGAATGTAAAGATCAACGGGTCGGGCCCCAATGTCACACCCACCAGGCAACCCAACACAAGCTTCACCAAATCGAGCCAGTAATGGCCCTATTACGAAAAACCCTCCTCTAAGTTTTCCAACATCACTCGAATCAGGCTCTACAGACACAATTCCATCTGTATTAACCACCATATCTCCACCAAAACTCATAACTTGAGCACCCAAAGACTCCAAGATTGAAGCCATTGTTCTAGTATCAGATAAATAGGGTACATTTTTAAGGTTGGAAGATCCAGAACAGCAAAGGGTTGCTGCAAGAATAGGTAAAGCTGAGTTCTTGGAGCCACTAACAATGACATGGCCAGAGAGTGTAGACCCACCATTAACAACAAGTTTTGGGTCTGAAGGTGGAAGAACTTGGGGAACATTGAAGTTTGAAGTCATTGATGAACAGAAACAAAATGTACCCATTGAACTAAAGCAGAAAATGAGAAAACCCAAAGAGAAAATCTTTGATATTGAGGAGTTGAAGTTTGAAGAGAATGTCAATGAATTATTGTCAGTGTACAGTATCTTCAGGTTTACATATTATTTTCATGTGATCAGTGCATTATTGCATCAAATCTGACATCATCAAATTCATGTAGGGTCCTTTGGTAACCAATAATTTGGTAACTATTCATGTAATAATTTCTACATAAGTTACTTAACGTTTGATAGTTAGAATGTAAGTTATTCAGGTACAAAAATACAAAATTAATGCAAAGTTCTTTTTTTGCAATTTAGAAATCCGTATAACTAATACATGTACAAGTTATGAGAAATTTGTGTATTATCTGATGCGGGATAGAAGATGGATTGGTTAATTAGGTTTAACCATCTAACTTAGGAACTTAGCAGTGTTAGTTAAATAACTAACTCTGCATTTTGGGACTACTAGAGCTAATGCACATAAATCTTTCCGAATATCATGAATATTCTTCTTCGTGAACTAGCTAATCATAATACATAGAAACTATCTAGGTAGTTTCCCTTTGTACAAATATATCAAGTAACACTCCCCTCAAGCTAGGAGGAGTGAAGATATACACATTCCTAGCTTGCTTCTCAAGTGCTCATGCTAGACAATAGACTTTTTAGTGAGCAAAATTTGTTGATTGATCACTCTTAAATACGGAAATTTTCCTATTAGTCTTTGATAGCTTCTTCGACGTGCCTCTCTACCTCTCCTAATGCCCGTCATTGTCAACCTCTCGCGCCTCCTCACCGAGACATATACATCTCTCCTTTTGATTAGTATGTGAAAAATGAAATATTAGAAAATTCACTAACCTCAACTCAACTGTAGCACCAAGAGCACGGAGACCATGAATATAAAGATCAACGGGTCGGGCCCCAATGTCACATCCACCGGGTAACCCAACCATAGCTTCACCAAATCTAGCCAGTAATGGCCCTAATACGAAAAACCCACCTCTAATTTTTCCAATATCACTCAAATCAGGCTCTAATGACACGATCCCATCTGTATTAACAACAATATCTCCACCAAAACTCGTAACCCGAGCACCCAAAGACTCCAAAATTGAAGCCATTGTTGTAGTATCAGACAAACAGGGTATATTTTTAAGCTTCGAAGATCCAGAACAGCAAAGGGTTGCTGCTAGAATAGGTAAAGCTGAGTTCTTGGACCCATTAATAGTGACATGCCCAGAGAGTGTAGACCCACCATTAATAACGAGTTTTGGATCTGGAATGAGAGTTGTAGGAGGAGAAATGAAGGGTTTTGGGTTTTGGGGAAAGTAAAGTTCGGTTCTTGGAGGTGATGGGAGAAATTGGGGAAGATTGAACTTTGAAGCCATTGATGAACAGAATCAATATTGCACAGTTTGAAGAGAACGGCTAGCAACAAAGTGTGTGACCCACCTGTGGTATCTTTGGTTCGCGGAAAAATGCACCCGTATGTATGTTTGTCGCATAACGAAGGCATAACAATGACCTTTTAACTTGGCGCGAACGGATAATTATGATTTTTAATTTTTGGTGTGCATGAATAAACACATTCATCCTACATGGCATCCTACGTGACAATTTTGTATCCTACATGGCGTCCTATATGTATTATGTCATGTAGGACATGTATGTCTATTTGTTCAATTTTATACAAGTTTAAGTTTCTAGTTGTGCAGACTCAAAGTTGAAGCACATAATTCCGTTAAAGCCAAGTTAAGAGTCATATTTATGTACTAGTATACGTGCCCGCGCATTGCGCGGATAATATTAAAGAAAATTATTACGTTAAATATTTTGTTCAAATTTATATTATACAATTGTCTTTATGGAAAAAATCATTTAAAATAGTGTATATATATATATATATATGAGATTTGAGACATTTCCATTCATGAGTTTTGTTGCATATTTGTGATGCTGATTTAAAAAAAAAGTTTCTCAGCACTTACTGACACATCTTGAATATTATTAAATGTGTAATTTTCATGTTCATACAATAACAATAAGAATTTTTCCTATTAATGACGATAATGTAATGTTGCTGGATAATTATGAACAACAATCAAAGACGACACAAAAATATCATAAAATTTCAAATCGCAAAGTGCATCAAATCAACATGAATTACCTATGGTAATGAATACAAAATACAAAATGCTAAGTAACAATAACATCGATCAACTAAAACTTTATATGTTATCGTGTAATATTTAAGGGTGAAAAAACTGAATAAAAAGATATAACTCAACTTTAATGATTATTGTAGACATACTTTGAAAATAAAGTAAAAATAATCTAAATATAATCACAATATAATTATCGCTGCTCCAATTATAATGGACCAAAACTAATAATTGTTTTTTGATAAATTGATAAGAGTATAACATTAAGTTCTTCAAATTGGTATATTTTAAAATCATTGTTCAGTTGAAACAAATCAATGCACTTAAAATATGTGTCTAAACTATCATTTATATGGTACTAAAATAAATGTCTGAATTCTATATTGAAAATAATGTATGCACCAAATCTGGAATAGAGTATAAACACTGCAAATGACATATACATACTTATACTACCATCGATTTGTGCAAGGTCATGTTTTGCTCAAATTAAAAATAATAATCAAGAAACACATTTTCTTGAAAATAACTTTTTGAAGCTAACTACTTTGTACATGCCTCGATAAGAAGAGCCAATATACAAAAAAGAAAAGAAAAAAGAACAGTAAACCCAACTTCTCTGTGAGACTATGACGTCAAATACATGAAATATAATGAAATCAAAATAACTTAGCTATAGCAAAGAGTTAATGAGAGATGGAGAACCATCAATTTAAATAGAATTTTCTTTGTATTTTCTCCTTAACGTATGCTTACTTGATTGTCCTTGTTAAAATGTTCTCTACTCTTTTTTGGAAGTACACGAGATATCGCTGCATATTTTTTAAGTAATGTAATCAAAATGAAAAAAATATGTTGATTTATAATGGCAATTAGTGAAGTTCTTTTGCTTTAGTCATATGATTGACAATTCTGGCTAAAAGTATGTCTTCAAATTGAAATTCAATATATGCTATAATAACTTGAAAAAGAATAATACAACTTACCTTAAAAAATAAGATGTGTAATGTTTATATGGTACGTCCCATCGTTGTAGAACTCCAACTTTCAATCTCCATTGGATATTTTGCATGAAGGCGTATGAATTGAAAAACTATTGAAGCACACCTATTTGAATTATAAATCTACAATCTCTAACTATATTTAGAGAAACAATCTATTATAATTTAAAAGATTTGAGTATAAAGTTGAATAATCTTTTTGAATAGTTGTCTTCAATTCAAATTCCACCCTGCAGCAAATTCCACCAAAAAAGGAAAAACTACATATAATACAATGCATGTATTGTTAATGGAGTGAACTTTTTGATACGCTGCTTCGACTTTTTGAAATGAATTGTTGTATTCCTCCACCACTTTTAAAAATACAGTGTTGTCCATAAAACTTGTGAGTTATTATCCGATAAAAGTAAAAACCGTAAAAAAAAAAACTGTTTGGAAGTTTCATATCATTATCTGAAACTTTTAAAAACTGTAACAATTTAAATAATAATTTATTAATTAATCCTATTATATATAATTAATTTTAATTAGGTAAAAAAACTCTAATTTGTCTTCTAACGTGATCAGAAGTCTTTTTCTTTTTATTTGATTTCAATATATATATTATAAATATATGTTTTTTCCAAAGAATGTGGGTAGTTCTTTCAAATATGCTATATAATTAAAAAAATAATAATAATAATAATTAATATTAAATTTGAAAACTTCCAAAAAAAGAGGAAGAAGAAGAAAAGTTCTAAACGTTAAAAGACAGTTTTTTTTAGTGATTGAAATTTTAATTTTTAGTTTTTTATATTTTAAATTAATTTTAATAATTCATAATTCTTTTTTTGTGGTGCTGACACGTGACACTTTTTCTTCTCCTTTTATATATAGATAGATTATGCCCATAGCAAATGGATCCGGCTCCTTTCCATTTCACTTGTCTCCATTTTCCCCAAGTTCTAGTCTTGATTAATGACATATGGCATAGATTAGATTTAATGGTTAAGATTTAATTAATTAAAATATATCCTTAACCATGGTTTAGATAATAAATATATTATTATATCAATTAAAAATAGTCCTATTATGCATCCCCTTTTCTCCTTATTCCCTCCAAGTCCGATTAAAAAACATCAAATTCATATTTTTAACTAAAAATTATCTCAGAAGTCATTTAAAAAAATCACTATTTTTCATTTGATGTGAGCCCTTCTTCTTCTTCTTTTTTTTTAAAAAAAAAGATATTTTTCTTGTCCTCTTTTTTGGTCACGTAGGAGTTCTTTAATTTTTTTCTTGTTCTTCTTTACATTTCCATCAAACATTAGAGAAATAGTCATCTAATGCTTAGGCCTTACGAAAACCGTTAGAAAACTAATCAACATATAATGTTAGAATTTAAAAAGAATATTTACAAATTTTAATTTTTTTAAAAAAAGAATGGATGATGTTAGTTTTTTATCTTTCAATAACTCAAAACTGCAAAACAAAAAAATTGAACAAAATAGAAAAAGATGTTTTCGTAACAAAAAAAGAAAAAAATCGTTTTTAAAAAAGAGAGAAATTTTAGATTTATTTATGAATTGAGATCATTTTTAGCTAGAATTATATATGAGATTGACATTAATTAGGAAATATTATAAAGGAATTATTTGTTATTCTAATCATGGTTAGGACCTTGATTTAGGTAATTAAATCTCAACTTTTTATTTTTAATTATGACACATGTCTTCCATCCGAGCAGGAACTTGGGAAAATGGTGAGAATGAGTAATGGAGAGGAGCTTCATCCATAACAAATGTGCATGTTTACTATTTTCATTAATGACTTAGAAAAAATATTTTAAAATTGTTTTTTTATTTTAAAAACGTCAGGTGGTTTTAGAAAATTACTTCGCATTATTCTGTGTTGTTATTGTTTCGTGATTAGTTGCTATGTTTTCTTTACCAACCTTTTTTCTTTTTATATCTACCTTGATTTATTGTACTAGAGACAAGGATTCTCCGGAAATAACATTTCTACCTTTATGAGGTAGGAGTAAAATTTGCATATACTGTACTTTACTATCACTATACTAAATTATGAAATCTCACTCGATATATTGTTGTTGTTAAAATATGTTATAAAATGATCATACACATATGTATGAGTTCACCCAAACCTAATCACTTTTATTCCTACCATATATTCGTATTAAGAAATTCATAAACTCGGATCCATCCATGCACATAAACATATGTACGTAATGCACAAAACTAAGCTATATAACCACCAAATAACTATATATGGACGCCCTTCCAATGCAAATTATATTAGAGTACACAATTTGTTCCAATTTTGCGGTAAATAATTGTATATACTTTACTACTTTTTCCTAAGCCACAAAAAAAAATGTAAACAAAAAGAACGGGTCATTAGCTTCATTAATCTCATAACAAAAATAGAACCATCCAATATACTAACAAGAAAACCAAAAATAACGCTCAACCATATTTCCCTCCAAATCATTTAATTATAAATAAGGTATTTCATTGTATTACAAAATGCAGTCACACATCAGAGAAGGAGAATAATAAATAAACAAACAAAAAAATAAGAAATGGCAAAAGCTATCATTCTCCTCTCCGCTCTTTGCGTCTTGGCTGTCGCCAATTTCGCCGTCGCCGACTTCGAAATCTTCGACGTCGAAGGCAAAGTCTTTTGTGATACATGCCGTCTCGGTTTCGTCACCTCTCTCAGCAATACCCTTGAAGGTAATACTATTAATTTTATTACTCCTTCTGTTTCAATTTATGTGACATTTTTCGTTTTCTGACATTGACGTTTATAGGTGCCACTGTGCGTTTGACATGCAAGGACATGGAGACACACAACGAGACGTTTACAACTGAAGGCAAAACGGATTACATTGGCAAATACACATTGACAGTTGAAGGTGACCATGAAAATGACATTTGTGAGGTTACTTTGGTAAACAGTCCAAAAGATGATTGCAAAGAAATTGTTCCAGATATGGTTAACAACAGAGTTATTTGCAGTAAAAATGTTGGGATGCACAACGCTGTTCGTTTTGTTAACCCATTATTCTTCCAAAAGGACAAACCTATCAATGGTTGCAGAGAACTTGTTGAGGAGATGGAGCTTGTTGATCTCTTGATTCTTGAAAATGACAAAGAAAAGAATTAAGACAGAATATATATAGAGCTTTTGCATCTTTCATCATTTATTTATTTCGCGATATTTTTTAAGAAGAAGAAGAATAAATCTGTTATAATTTCTCCTCGATGTGTAACTCAACATGGAAAACTAAAAAAATTCCGTGATTTTCGAATGAGAAGATCATCAATAATAGCTTCTTAGAAATTTTTGTGTGTGATTATCAAATCGTTTTCTATCTTCTTTTTTTCTTTTTCTCGTTTCTCACTCGATGTTTGATATATACATCAACACTGATTGGTTAAAAAGTCTTCTCTAATGATAGTTTTGCTATTTCTACACTGTATAGCCACCCATCAAAATAATACTTGATAAATACATACTTTTTTTATATATAAAAATTGATATACATATATACAAAATAGTGGATATTATTTTATTTTTTTGTATAATGTTTGACTATAGTGCATGTAATTTTTCTGGGCACTCAATCAAATGTATAATTTTCCAAGATCTTTTCCATATCGAGAATTGAACTCGAACCCCTCCATACCAAGAATTGAACTCGAAACCCCCTCCCCTTTCTTCGACTAGTTTATTTTTTCTGTAAATATTTACTATGACATGATTTATCAGATAATCACTCAATTAATTATTAATTGAGCGATCATGATCATGTGAAATTAAGCCTTTTTGCACAATTGGATTCTTGTGTCAATAAATTCTCTTTCATTGAAGTTGTGCACACAAGTAGCATATTGAGAAACAGATAGAGAGAACTAAAGTACAGATATATGATAAGCATAATAAATATGCACTTCAAATAAAAGTAATTAAATATTAGCAAAAATATATGAATTTAATAAAACAAAATCACTATTTGATTAAAAAAATTAAAACATTTATGTTGATTGTGATGATGGAGTGTTTTTAGTAGTGATGGTACTAATGATTGGTGTTAGTGATTATTAACTAGTAATAATGGTGGTAATAGTTGTAATGTGGAGGTTGGTGATATTGCATTACTGACTGACGTGATATTAGTGGTTGATAGTAATTGTGATGGTGAAACTGGTTGATGTTACTAGTGATGATGTTTACGAAAAATGTGTGAAGACAATGAATAGGTCAAAGAACTATTATTTGAGGTATTTCATATTTATGGTTGAACTCAATATATTTTATGTTTCGCGTATCTTTCTAGCTTGAAACTCACTAGCACATTCTTTAATATTTATTTTGTTTTGAGACAAACAATCCAATATATATTAAAAAAATGTTATTGATGATGGAGATAGTTTCTTGTAGTGGTGGTAGCAATAATTGGTGTTAGTGACTATTAATCACTCCCTCCGTCCATTTTTATTTGTCATGTTTCGCTTTTCAAAAATCAATTTAACTAATTTTTAAAGTTAAATTAGATTACATTAATTCGATATTTTAAAAAAAAAATAGATATTCAAAAACCATACGAAAAGTACTATAAATTGCATTTTTTTGCATATCAATATTATGAAAAAATAAATCGTAAAATGTTGGTCAAAGTTCTTATAATTTGACTCTAAAAAAGGAAATTATGACAATTAAAAGTGGACGAACGGAGTAGTAATAATGGTGGTAATAGTTATAATATGGAGGTTGGTGATATTGCAGTACTGACTGACGTGATATTAGTAGTTGGTAGTAATTGTAATGGTGAAGTTGGTTGATGTTACTAGTGACAATGTTGATGATGATGACCATAAAACATTGCTAATTGTAATGGTGGATATGTGTTTATGTAATAAGAATTGGTTGTAATAGTGATAGTAAATGTGTGAAGATGATGAATAGGTCAAAGAACTATCATTTGAGGTATTTCATATTTATGGTTGAACTCAATATATTTTATGTTTCGCGTATTTTTCTAGCTTGAAACTCACTAGCACGTTCTTTACTATTTATTTGGTTTTGAGACAAACAATTCAATATATATTAAAAAAAATGTTAATTCACTATACAATTGATGGTTCTTTTTGTTATTACCATAAACATCTCTATTTGATCATTTATATAAGCAAATTTCAATTAGTATTATAAAATCGTTATCAAGTTGAAACAAACAATAACAATATATTCAGTAATATTTATAAACATGATTCAGAGAGGATAGAATGTGTATAAATATTACATTTACCTTATTAAATAGAAAGACTATTTTCACAAAACCTGGATTCAAAAAAGCAAAAAATATGTATGAAGATATAAGTTGGTAAAAGATAGAGGACCAAAAAACTTACTACTTAAAATAAAATAGCATGCATGGTTTACATTTTAAAAAAAATTGGCACCACTCCCCCACTACTACGTAAAAACTATAAAATACACCCCTAAAGATTCTCAACCAATCCTTTTCACCACATATATTTTAGTGATAGTGTGAGAAAGAGTTGTCAAATTCTCACAAACTATTCTCCACTTGCTCCCCATTCACCCTTTCTCTCTCTAGAAAAGAAGAACCCTTAGCGTAAACTCTGCGAACCGAAGAACCCCAAAAGGCTTTCAATTCAATGGCTAACAGCAATCTTCCTCGAAGAATTATCAAGGTTTCTTCTTTCTTCATGTTGATCTTCTTCTTTTTCGCTCGATCCATATCGATTTCATACATAAACTTTGTTTTTTTTAATCCATTGATGTTTTTGATCACTTCATTCGGTAGGGTTTATGATCTAACTTCGGTTTAGCTGATAATTTATTATTCTCATCTTACAGGAAACTCAACGTCTTCTCAGCGAACCTGGTAAATTTTCTGGAATTTTTGTTTTGAATTGTTCTTTTCGCATAGCCGTGTGGAATTTTGAGCTTCATTTATGAGTTTTGAATGCTCTGTGATGTCATTTGTATTGTTGATTTCAGTATGTATGAGTTTTTTTTTTATTGAAGTTTACGGTAAGTGTTGATGTATATTAGTTATGGTGGTAGTAAAGGTTTAGGAGGATCTAATGCTGATTTAACTGTGGTGCAGCGCCTGGGATAAGTGCGTCACCGTCTGAAGAAAATATGCGATACTTTAATGTCATGATACTTGGTCCAACACAGTCTCCATATGAAGGTAATGGATGAGCTCAATTATAATATTTGAGTAAGCAGGGAAATATGCTTGCAGTGTTTAGTTGGTTTTGTTGATCGTCATATTGTTTGGTTGGTGCGAATTGACTCCTTTATATTGGCTGGTGTATTGTATTGGCTAAAGTTTGTCTTTGTTGCTAGTTTTTCTTTTGTTCTAGCATTTTACTTGAACATTAATTGGCCCAAATTGTCCCTCTAATTTGTTCTATTCTCATTCTTTATATAGTCTTGGGCACTTATCTACCTTTTCCGTAGCTGCATACTAAATGAACCAATCATGAAAACCGGCTAATTTTCTGGACTAATTAATCCTGCAGAATATGAAGTTAACGTGACTAGTTTATAACACTACTGATGGTGAGATGGGAACTGCATTTGGAAAATTTAAAGTAGTTACATAAACTTACATTTGCAACTCCCGGAGTCCCGGTAATATGAGCCTCACTGTATGCATGTTTGTTATGAATGTCTTAATGTTGTTTGGATCCTCAGGAGCATAGCAGAAAGCTGTCTGCTCTTACTTTAAAATGTCGAATATTGTTGTCTAGTAGAAACTGTTGCTAATAGCTAGCATTCAGCTGCAAGACACCCATCAACTACCTTCTAATGTTTTTGCGATAATGCATGTGCAGCATTCTTTTCTTTTAGCTCTTCTGATTTTCCTTTGTTTTGTTGAATAATGATTTAGGGGATACCGCTAGAGGTGTATTTTGAACAATATATGTTCTGACCGCAGCACACTTTTTCCCCTCGTTTTCTCCTTTTACCTAATCTCCTTACCTTCTTTGTGTAGGAGGTGTCTTCAAGCTCGAACTATTTTTGCCTGAAGAGTACCCAATGGCTGCTCCTAAGGTATGTACACACATTAAGGATTGACAATTTTTCTGGCAATGGATGTTTTAACAAATTCCAGTTGATATTCTGGATTTTTGGTTCTTGAAATGGTATCTCAGAGCTTTAGAATGGATAAAGATTTATTTGTTTTTGACTGATATTTTCTGAAAGCAAATATCAAGATACAGTTTAAAATGTCTTGTAATCGACACGGCTGTTGCAGTTGTTGCATATGTATTTTTCCTTGTTTCGATTTCCCTTTTCTAGCTATGTTTGGCTCTTTTTTATTATTTGTTGATATTGCCATCTCTCTCCTGGTGGAGTGTTATATCTCAATTTGAATATGCCTTTTCACTGGAAGTTATAGTTTGATGTCTATGCCTTTATGTCTGGCAATATGTTGCGACATTTTAACTTCCTGATGTATCATTCTGGATTTGAAACTTCTCAGATGTTAAAACTTTGCTGCTTTCTTTTACACTGTTAGTATCTGTTATTTTATTTTTTTTGGTCAACTAGTAACATTTTCATTCAACCAAAATTATCCATACAAATCAGCAAGCTCTTTTTGGACTTAGGAGCTAGCTCTCACAGAACCTTGCTATACAATTTAGTTAATTCAGGTAGTAACCTATCAACTATGTAAAAGAAAACATTTAACTAGGATATCCTATTAGCTGCTCCAGATGAGGCTTTAACTGTGGTGTCTTTGGCCTTCAATATGCACCTGTATGGCAATCTCCTTTAGTCTCTGTGCTGTGCTCGCCCTTATGGGAGTAAATCTTCTTTTGTTTCTTTCAGTCCAGATGTTGTAAATGGTTTCTGCAAAACAGAATCCCAAAATTCCAGCTCTTGGTCTACTATTCTTGATCCTATCTATCATTCATTTGACTTCCCAGTCCCAGCTGCCTAGTTTCTGTTATAACCTAACCAGTTCAGTATTGCTGTCCATATATAAGAAGAAAAAGGACAGGTCTAATAGAACAGGCGATCAAAATTCTCCATTTCAGCACTCTGTCCACAGTTGATAGTTTCCTCTGTAATGCCATCCACAAAATGAATTGATGCCTTGGCAGCAGACCTTTGACCTGCACCAAATGTTTTCATTCAACTGGGGTGGTCATAGTAAAAAGTATGTACCCACACTATCCACAGCTTGTCCTTTTTCTGTCCTAGTGCCCATAACAGTTTAGATAGAGCTGCCTTGTTCCATATATGCCCATCAATCACACTTAGTCCCCCTGCTGCCTTGGGCATACAAAAATTTTCCCGTGCTACCAGTGTTGTCTTTGAACAATTGTTGCTACCAGTCCAGAGGAAGGTTCTGCACACAGTTGTCCCCATTGTTGTAATCTTCTTTGGCAATAAAAAGATGTGTGCCCAATAAGTCTGCATCTCAAATAGGACACTCTTTATGAGTTGAAGTCTGCCACTATAAGTAAGGAATTTTGATGTCCAGCATTTTACCCTAGCTATCATTCTCTCAACTAGGGTAAACACTGATGTATTGATAATATCTGTTATTTACTGCTGCCTAAGAGAATATGTTAGGTGAAATGCTTATGTAGTTTGTACTTTTTTCTTGACAAGGAAAAGAAGGTAAAAATCTATCTTGCAATTTGATCATGCTATTTGTTAATAGATGCTCAAGCTTGATGTGAGATGCATTGACAAAGAAGCTCATGACAGTTGAAAAACTAAGAGACAAGCCTATTGAACCAGGATCATGTTTCACAACCTTGTACATGTTAAGGTTGCTTTTCTAGGAATACTGGTTAGATGGCTGTTTCCCCCACATTCTGCTTCCATTTATATGCAGTGTGGGGTTGTGAAAATATAGTACACTTGGGCTACCTGGATGTTGGTTTTACTGGAACTATGAGTCAAGATACATGTTAGTGCTGGAATAAATAAAGTACTAATGATCAAAATTATCAAAATATTGTGATGTTTAAAGTCTGTTTCTCTGTGGCAGTGACAATGTGCAAATACCATTGGAACTTTCATCTAGGAATTTGATTTAAACCCAAATATATAAATGATCAATTTGTTTTGTATTATTGACTAGTTTGATTCAGGACTCTGATTAGATTTTTCTTCTGGAAAATGATTTGATTGTCCATGATCAGGATATCAGCTATTGAAGGAAATTAACTGGTTGCTATAGTGATTAGGAAAATTGTAGCTCATGTTCTCATAGACTATTATTTTTGTTGCTGAACTGCTCTTCATGGTTGACATCTTTTAATCCCGTCTTGTCTAATCTCAAATTTAAATCTCACGTTCATGTAAGGTTTATTCAGACCGCTTTTGGCCACAGTTGTTTGTACCTTTGGTTTCAATTGAACTTATAAGTGAGATGCTTGTTTATGAACTTTGCAAACCCTATTTCATTTGGCATATCCTCTGTTCTTCTCTTGGAAACTAGGTTGCAGCTTTGGTTCAGCCATTAAACAGAATTGTGATGAGATTTATTATTTGGGAGTAGATTTTTCTACCAAAAAATTTAGAATCCTGGGGGCTGAGAAGGATAGGACTAAGAAAACCCGGGTTGTGAGAAGAACTGTTTGTCAAATTTGGATTTGCTGCTGTAATTTTATGTTTTTTAATTTAGATATTCTAACAAATATGACTTAGGACAGTGGTTCATACGGACATGTTCTGTGTGAGGGTTTCTTGGATTTATTATGTTTAGTTGGTATTCAGACTTACAATCCATTGGATCATTGAAGATAAAGGATGTCATGACCTTAATTCTGCCGTGGACACAGTTACACAGTCCTTAAAATGCCTAGGGTTCCCTACTTTATTTGTAGATGCATGAAGATACTAAATCTGGAAAGACTGTTGGGGTAAAATATTGCCACTTTTCCTGGGTGCTTTTCATGGTAGGTTTTAAGATGAATTAGTACCTGGTGTTGCTTAGCTTTTTGCTGGAAACTTACTTTTCCAAATGATTCTGGACTTCTACTGAAACATGACATGTACCCTTGATCTTAATAATTGTAGATTTTATGTGCTTGTGCACACTTTTTTTTTTTGTACGCATTTAACCTGTTGTAAAGTTTTGCTATGCGTATAGTGTCTGTTAGTCATTGATCAATTTGCATCCCAACAGGTTCGATTCCTCACCAAAATCTACCATCCGAACATCGATAAGGTCTGTTGTCCTTATCAACTCTTTCATATCCATACATAGATATAAGCCATAAAATACCTTGCTTATTTATGCCTTTTGATGTGAAGCTTGGAAGGATATGTCTTGATATTCTTAAAGACAAATGGAGTCCTGCTCTTCAGATCCGTACAGTACTTTTGAGGTATTAAATAATATATCATGCCTTGAAACATGTTTCTCATCTCTGTGTACATCAAAAGA
This sequence comes from Solanum tuberosum, assembly GCF_000226075.1. Classification (NCBI taxonomy): domain Eukaryota; kingdom Viridiplantae; phylum Streptophyta; class Magnoliopsida; order Solanales; family Solanaceae; genus Solanum; species Solanum tuberosum. The sequence goes on along the minus strand of NW_006239025.1, from coordinate 806,631 downwards.
TGCAAGACTGATGAATACTACGAAAATGAGAACCAGATTCTTTTAAGGTGTTAGAAGTTTAAAAAGTTTACTACTGTTTCAGCATTCAAGCACTTTTGAGTGCTCCAAATCCAGATGATCCACTCTCTGAAAACATTGCAAAGCACTGGAAGTCAAATGAAGTTGAAGCTGTTGAAACGGGTAAGTTGTGTTCTGGTCTTTCAATGTTGAGCTGCAAAAGTAGTAGAAAATTAACATCTTTTGGTTATGCAAATCTGTATACACATTCTTGTTCAATCCTTAATTTGACTTTGTTTTTTCTTCAATGATCCAGCTAAGGAGTGGACACGCCTATATGCTAGTGGTGCATGAAGATATAGCAACGAAATATTCAAAATAACAAAAATCATGGAATGTAATCAATATTGACTGGCTTATCAATATGACGCCCGGATAGCACCCTTGAAATTGTATAATTGAACATGACACCCTTTGGTTTTTTAATGTTCAGGAATGAACTTTGTTACAACAAAACTGGAAATGGTAAGGATTTTGTCACTGCAAAGAGTAGTAAATGATTCAGATCTGTGGGTTGGAATTGGAAACTAGTGTTGCTGCAGCTGCTATCAACCTCCATAGATTTGTTTCAGGAAATTGAATTTGCAAGGGGAAATCTTTTGTTTGTCCCTTTTTGTTCTCTCTTTCTTTCTTTCCCGCCCGCCCTATCCTGCATTGTTTGTTCGGGTTCTGCATGCTGCTTTTTCTCCTTTTTTCAGATAAATTGTCCTTCATTCAACCTTTTTGTCCTACCATTCCCAATCTAATATGAGTACATAAACCCCAAAACAATGTGAAACGACGATAATCGAACTGTTATATTGTCAAGAACAAGTAGGTTTATAAGGTCTACCATGACTATAGTGGATGCATTACCTATTGGTAGTTCCCCTGGTTTGGTAAAAGCACCTTTGCTATCTATTCATATTACCTGTCCTTTTCAAGTGATTAGGCTTGTCAAGGGAATGGCATGACTAGTCTTAAAAGTACAATAAATTGCAATTGTTATATTTTAAAAAATTAATTTGTTAAATTCCGAGATCAATCAAATGGTGTTTTTTGATTAACAGGATAGATAATATGACAGGAGAAGCTTTAACGTAATTTGACGGATTAGACTATTGTCTAATTTCCTTTATAGTCAAACTATATTATTAATTGAGCATTTAAACATCTGATAAACTTTTTATTTAATCTCAGACATGTCACAATTAAAGATCACATATTACATGTTTTAATGGCGATTAGAGTTACTACTAAAACATACTTTTAGAGGCAGCTGATAAATGTATTTGTGGCAATTATTTATAGATCTTAGCAAAATCAATGCTACAACAAAAGTTGCTAATAATGCTAAGCATAACTGCGAGTCTGCGACTAGAGAAGGTTAGATATACACTTTTGTAGGCGATAAAAGTTGCTATTAATACAAATTTTTAGTAAGGATTAGACTTTTAGCGGGACTAAAATTGCCACTATTAAATATTTATGGCGACAAATATAACTTTTTCCGGCGACTAAACTTGCCGCTAACTTTTAGTGGCGACAAAACATCTTAGCGGCGACTGAGGTTACCACAAATAAATACTTTTAGTGGCGACAAATATAACCTTACACGGCGACTGCAGTTGCCATTAATAATTTCTTTTAGTGGCGACAAAACGAACTTTCGGCGGCGACAGTAGTTGCCACAAATAAGTACTTTTAGTGGCGACAAATATAACCTTACACGGCGACTGCAGTTGCCATTAATAATTTCTTTTAGTGGCGACAAAACGAACTTTCGGCGGCGACAGTAGTTGCCACAAATAAGTACTTTTAGTGGCGACAAATATAACCTTACACGGCGACTGCAGTTGCCATTAATAATTTCTTTTAGTGGCGACAAAACGAACTTTTGGCGGCGACTGTAGTTGCCACAATAATTACTTTTAGTGGCGACAAATATAACCTTTAGCGGCGACAGAAATTGCCAATAATAATTACATTTAGTGGCGACAAAATAACCTTTCGCGGCGATTCAAATTGCCACTAATAATAACTTTTAGTGGCGACAAAATAACCTTTAGCAACGACAGTAGTTGCCACTAATCAAACTTTTAGTAGCGATAATTATAACATTTCGCAGCAACTTTAATTGCCACTAATACAAACTTTTAGTGGCGACAGTTATAACCTTTCGCGGCGATTCTAATTGCCACTAATAATAACTTTTAGTGGCTACAAAATAACCTTTAGCAACGACAGTATTGCCACTAATAAAAACTTTTAGTAGCGACAATTATAACATTTCGCGGCGACTTTAATTGCCCCGAATACCAACTTTTAGTGGCGATAGTATAACTTTTCGCGGCGACTCTAATTGCCACTAATAATAACATTTAGTGGCGACAACTATAACCTTTCGCGGCGACTATAATTGCCACTAATACCAGATTTTAGTGACGACAGTTTAATCTTTCGCGGCGACTCTAGTTGCCACTAATACGAACTTTTAGTGGCGAGTTTTATATCTTTTAGAGGTGACTAAAGTTGCTACTAATGATTACTTTGTAGTAGTGGTAGAAGTACATATTTTAGCGAAGACAATAGTTGCCACTTTAGTTTTTGGTTGCGACTGGCGCTATTTTGCAATTAATACTAACTTTTAGTGGCGATATAATTGATCTAATTCTTTCTTTTGGTGGCAACTATAGTTGTTTCCACTGGTATATAGTTTAGGCCAATTTATTATCGGCCACACTAATTGCGAATAATAGTTACACTTTTAGTCGACTTACTTATTATAGGCCATAATTATTGCTACGAATATCAACTTTGTGGAAACAAACATAATATAATGTGCATCGTTCGAGTCAAACTTTACTAATTCGTGTAAGTCATGACTCGTGCCATGTCATGAAAGTAGAGTGAATAGAAATCAAAGCAAATAGAAAAGAAGGATTATGACGTTTGGAGTTACTATAGTGGAGCATCACAGTAAAAATTTATCCATACGCGATATTAATAAAAATATGACATACATCTTTATATAAAATAGGGATAACGCACAAGTACCCCCTTAGAGTATGATCGAAATCTCAGAGACACATCTTAATTAAATTAGGGTTCTACTACCTCTGAATTCATTTTTTTGTAATTTTGTACATTTTTTTTGCTTACGTGCCACATAAACATCTCTCACACGTCTCAAATATGTCGAGTTACGAAGTGTGCCACATAAGCAAAAAAATATATAAAATTACAAAAATAATGAGTTGAGGGCCTTAGTATAGTTAAGGTGTGTTGGTAAAATATACCACAAATAAAATAAATTACAGTTGAAAATAAAATGACAAAAAATAAATAAATAATCTTAGACTGAGGCGCGAATATCTCACTCTCTTAAGGAGATTCAAACCTTGTGACATAATCTACATTGATGCATCAGTATATTTCTTGACCTGTCCCCTCCAGGATATAACAACTCAACAACGTCGTACAATTCAAACAACTCTGGATTAGTTGAAGAGTCTAAAGCTCCACAAAAGAACACATTCCTTCAACATATAAATACTCTCATTTGTATAGTTAATATAGTTGAAGACTTATAATATTTTGGCATAATATATAAATATGACCATTAATTGGCATCAGTTGATAACTATAACCTTTAACTTTGGGTGTGCACAAGTAAGCACTTAAACTTGTATAAAATTGAACAAATAGACACATTCGTCCTACATGGCAATTTTGCGCCCTATGTGGCATCCTACATGTATTATGTCATGTAGGACATGTGTATCTACTTGTTCAATTTTATACATGTTTAAGTGTCTACTTGTGCACACTGGAGGGCATGGTTGTCCGTTGAAGCCAAGTGAAGGGTCATGTTTATGTATTATGCATAATATTTTATTTGTCTCAATTCTTTGTTTCACTACACTAACTCAATATACACAATATAATATTACTCATATTTTTCACTCTATATTTCCTTATACATCTCTTGTTGTATTCAATTCAAAGAAAGATAATCATTATTTATAGCGGGGAAGAGATCTTACTTATAATGAATAGAAAGATAATAGGATAGTTAATAGAAAGACATAATACATAAATGTGTCCTTTAACTTAGCATCATTTCATATTTATGTCCTTCAACTTTGGGTATGTATAAGTAGATACATGAGTCCTACGTGGCACAATACACGCAGAACACCACGTAGGACAAAAAATGACATGTAGGATGTCATGTAGGACATGTAGGATGTCATGTAGGACATGTGTGTCTATTTATTCAACTTTATACAAGTGTAAGTGTCTACTTGTGCACACCCAAAGTTGAAGGGCATAAATGTGATTTGAAACCAAGTTAAAGGGCATATTTATGTATTATGCCTAATAGAAAAGGTGAATGGCCTATATGTTACAAGAATAAAGATGAAGAGTTGGTGGTTGCGTAAGTTACTTAATAAGTAATTACCACTTTCTTCCACAATTGATGAGAGTAAAGAGACACAAATGTAATGTCCACCACTGGACATAACGTGATACATAATATGACACATGCTATATTTTGGCAAAAGGGTTTGGTGGACTCTTATACTTGTATGTATTTGTATTGTGAACTATACTACTTTATCATTTGTCAACTGAACTCTTAAACTCAATTAAATGAGTTTTTTAAACCCCTCCAACTATATGTGTAACTCACTCTCCTTTACGTAAATGACATGGCATATCCACATCAGATATATTAACGCCATGTCATAATTATTTTTAAAATTTATTAATCAAAATTGTTTAATAAAAGGTAAAATAATAAAATTTAAATTTTTAAAAAAAATAAAACTCCATGCATTCTCTCTCATTCCCACTGTTTCACGCCAAAGTCGTCGCCGCCGTCGTCATTTTTGCCGACGAAACCACCCATATTTTCTCCCTCATTTGCATGCATCTCCGCTGCACATATCACCATTTTTCTTTCCTTCTCCAACCTCCACAAAATAAAAAAATAAAGCCACCGCACTACTAGATCGGGCCGAACACCATTACCATTTTCGTCTTTATCTCTACCGCACACTATCACCATTTTCGCCGCCATGATTAGAATATCCTTGCACCCTCACCGACCTCATTCTTCCCTTCGCTGACCAGTCGCGCCTCTCTCTCACACTCCACTGCATATCAGTGGTCTTCGGCGAGCACCACCAGTGTCGCTCTCTCCAATGGGCTTTTGTGAGAAATGGCGGAATTTGATACATGGATGTTTATGTAATGAAGACTTTGGAGTGCTTGTGGATGGTGTGCCACATGGGTACTTTCCAGCTTCTCGAGGGCTGCACTCTCTCCTTCTGTCAATGAATTAGTGGACTCAAGGAGGTGCCCTAGATCTGCTAAATAGATGACAATAGATTGTGGAAAAGAAAGGAAAAGGGGTTAGGCAGGGGATGGAGATGGCTGAAAAATAGGTGTAATGTATGAAGAAGAAGGGATTTTTTAATTAATTGTTTTTAAAAAAAATTATTTCTTTTATAATTTTTAATATTTTTAAGTAAAATTGTTATTCACTCGCCTTAAGAGGCGTGTAGTTACACACTTTTGCCAACTCACATATCCTAATGACACATAAGTCTGGTCAACGGTTAGAAGGGTTTGTTAAATTGTGTTTTATTGAGTTCAAGGGTTCAATTGACAAAGTGGTAAGTAGAGGATGCACAATAGAAACTCATACAAGTATAAGGGTCCACCAGAACCTTTTGCCATATATTTTTATTAATATTAAAATATCACACTAACAAGGTGTGTGTTTGATAATAGTCTAGGGGATACTTGTGTCTTATCCCTATAAAATATTATAAAAAATTTATTACTTCAATTATAGTATTATCATGTTTTAGATGATTTATTCTTTTAGAATATTGTGTTATGTTATCATAACATTTTATCATGACTTCTTCAATTTTGTTAATTTCTTTTTTGAACTACTTTGAGTATATTTCTTTTTAAGTCAATAGTCTATCGAAATTAGTTTTCGTATCTCCATGTATGTTGTTATTGTATGAGCTATATATCCACGAGAGTAACAATTACATTTTACAAAGGGCAATAATGAAGGATGATTTGAATTCGAATGTGTCATACTTCTATTTTTTACATACTTCGTACCTAATCTCTCACAAGTTATGTCAATCTCTCCTATGTCATTGAATAGGGGTAGGGGTGTGCGAAAATCGAACTGACCGATAAATTGAATTGAAAAAAATGTTATTGATTTATTGCTATTGGTTATTGTGTTAACGATTTTTTGATGGTTTTATAAGAAAAAATATCGGGTTATCGGTTCGGTATTGGTTTTTAATATTGGGTCATTGGGTAAATTGATAGTCCATTAAGACTATAGCATTTTACTATTTTTACCTATACATAAGTATTAAACATTAATTTCAATATCTTACTAGTTATGTATTTGTCATTTAGCCTTCAATTCATACTTCACTGTGATTTGATTTCACAACTTCACATTATACAACCTGTCAAAACCTAAAGCAAGAACCATATTCCTCTTAATTTCTCTTTACACATGTATAGTTTTTTTCATGTTTGTTATTATTGTTTCTATTTTATGAGCATTTGTAAAGTCACATTATTGTCTTCTCGTGTCAAATTTATTAGAGAAGTCATATATTTGTTTTATAAGCATTTTCTTATTGATTAAACCGAAAATTGAACCGTTAAGGATCAAAATCGATAAGTCGAAAACTGATAAAAAAATATCTTATTAATTTGATTATTGATTTAGCATATTTAATAAAATATCTTATTAATGCTCCTTGTTCTGCTTTTCCCCACCGGAAAATAAAAAACTTATCCAAAATTGATTTATGCATCAACTTATTTTAGCTAATTTAATACTTATAGTTGAATGTCAAATTGAGGTATATTAATAACTATTTTTTTGTCTTAATTTATAGCAATTTATTTTTAGTTTGTCTCAAAAAAAATATCATATATTTCTATAATTAGAATCAATATAACGATAAAATGTCTCTTTTAGCTTTAGTGAAAAAATTCATAGTCATACAAATATTTAAAACTCGATAAAGACGCCGATAGTAAGGACGCAGACATGCCGTTCTCTTAATTGCAAAAAGAAAACAAATAAAATATCTGAGGATACAAGGTGGATGTATTAGCTATACAAGTAGTGATATTTATAAAATGAAAAAAATAAATATTTATGCAAAAAATATATAAATATATAGACTATAGTACATAAAATAATATTTTTATAAGTTTAAAGAATATCACGTTTCCCCAGCCGAAAGGTATTTGTCATTTTCAGCCGCCCAAATATTTCTTTTTGCATTTTAGTTCTAGTATATGGGCACAAAATACTTTGTCTTGGACCCTCCATGAGCTAATTATTGATAACAAAACTACCCCTAATCATATGTTTATATCGATTTCGAGTTTGATTAATTTAGATTTTTATTAAATAGTCTTGTTTTAAAAAAATTAAAACGACTTTATAAGATTCAATTGAAATCTGCTTGTTAAAATAATCTAATTTATTTTTTGTAAGACCCTCTTTCTCAATCATCCTAGCCAGAACTTGTGTGTGGAATAACTTGTACAGAGCATAAAGACTTGAAACTCTTTTCTTATATGAATCTTAAGAATTACTCTATTCTTGAACCCTATGTTGAGCTCTACCCTTCCCGCATTTCCTTGTGTTTTGAAGAGGGAAAAAAATATCTCTATTTGTTGTCAACAGTCTTTCTTTGAAATTATCTGAACGGATCGATCCTTTCATCCCATTTGTTTTCGCAACTTATCGTAAGGTCTCCTCGCTAAGAACTCCCCAACGATGACAGAAGAAGCAACCCGTCTACTGTAGCGGGACAAATTTTTTCTTTCACAACAAGACCTAGACAATTATTCCTACCTATGGTGACTTACGAATTTACGTCCATCTCTGATCGAGGAATGACAAAATACTTATATACTTACAGGTTTAACTCAATTGGTAAAAATTGAGGATTTGTATCTTAACCTCAGTCACAAATTCAAACCTTGCACCAATCGAACTAACTTTGATATTTAAGTAGACAAGAGTAAAAAGACGAGCTAACCGAATTTCAAAAGCTTCAATTTCGCTACACAATTAACTCCAGACATATTTCTCGTCATTTTAGAAAACGTAAAAATACTTATCATCTCACCAAAAGCTCTGATGATACATGTACATAACTATCCATTCCAACTATATTAGCCTTCTCGATAAATTCATACCATGGGCTCTAATTTATTGAAAATTAAATTTTTATTTATTGATATCTATTTTTAAATATATTTTCAAGATTCGAATATTTGTTCAAAATCTCTTACAAAGTCAACAAAATTCCTATAGTCATAGAAAATAGAAATATGTAGACAAAAAAATGAGCTTACGACTGACAAGTCGGCAAAGCCAGCAAGTCGGCGCAAATATTGCACAATTTTCATTATTATTGGGACTTGGGAGTGGGGACTCTTTGGAAGTTGGCAAATTAAATGCTTACATGTGATTTTTTTTACAATTGAAAAAAAGATGAAATCTTAAAAGTATAACCCTCTAGAAGAGGGCAACTTTACTCTACCCACATACAAATAAAAACAACTTATTGACAACTAAAATGGGAATAAGTTTATCCCAAACTTATCCAATTTGCAAGTACATGGATATGTTTTGCCTGAAATATTTCAAGATTAAGTTTGAAATTAAATTAATTAATTTTTTAAGTAATTTATACCTCAAATTTGATGTTATATCTTGTTCACAAACCGAATGACTCGTTAGAGTTTGTTGTAACATTCATCATTTGTAACATTATTTCACTATAATAGTTAAGTTTCTTGAAACAAATTTTCATGTTATGTAATAATATTATAAGTCCTTTATTATAGCATTTTAGCTGAGAAAACAAAAAATATTCGGAAAAACACCTTTATAAAAAATTTGATTGTATAGAGATTTTTATAATTGAGATGTTCAAATCAATTTGAGTATATTGCGACTAGTTTTCACAAGTATCTGTTAACCCTTACCACCTCGCACTAGTATAAATATCACATAATTGTCCATCAAGACTTGAACATACGGAACGAAATAGTTGGTTGCTTTTACCTTTGTTAGAACTAAAACTTAAAATCACCTATTTCATTGACTACTAAGTCAACCTTATATAGGCACCCCATATTCAAATGTCAAATCCTACCCATCCCCACTTAAAGCCAAGAAGAAGTAGGTTAAGGGGACAATAGATTAAGGAGCGTGTGTATTTCATGTGAGTAGTAATATACAAGCATGCCTTACATTGAAAATGCTAGCCATTCCAACTACAACCTAACATGGATAAGATAATGATATTGTTCATGAATAGAGTTATCTAATATATATATCAATAACGGTTAACAAACTCAATAAAATAGTTACATATGTAAATGACTATAGTTACTTGATACATATATCAATAACTAGTAACAAACTCAATAAAATAGTCGTTTTGCAAGCAAAATGACTCGAACGCCACAAGATTTTAAAGGATGGAAATAGACAAACCATAGAAAGGGACAAGAGCAACAACCCCCCTTAAGAGAGTAATTAATTCTATCAAACCCTGACACTACCCTCTATTCACAAGACCTACCACGTCATTAGAACCCACCATCAATTAAAATTTGTGTACTTGTGACAAGCTGGAAATTTAGAATCTTTATATTCAATGACCATATTACCCCTATACCTTATCATTGAGAAACTAATATTATAGTCACCAACTTGTTATAGCCCCACACAATTAATTATACATAACGCAATGGTTAAATGGGGTACAATCAAACCTTTCTATAACAGCATCATATAATACATTATAATAAGAAATTAAAAGGTAAAAAAATGAGAAATTTTATTGATAGAATAGTTGAGCAAAGAAACATAGTATCAATAACATCATCATATTCATCCTTCTTTCACTAAACCATAAATAGCCACCATACATCCACCTCCCATGTATATATATAAATCATATATATACATGTTTATGATCCTCATCCAAAGCCACAGCCACTTGTTCATCTCTTTAAAATGGCCATAAAAATCAATTTTACAATGTTCACTATTTCTCCTCACAACTTAAGTTTATACTAAGGACAGGCAGGCAGCCTTTTTTTTTTTTTTTTTTTTTATAATAAGAAAAGTGATTTGAAAAGAGAAAGATTAATGGAGATGGGAAGAAGTAGGAACCAAGACAGCAATGAATGAATAAATTAAAAGGGAAAAAAGGAGACTAAACTAATCCCTCTGAAGGTTGCTGGCATTTGGCTGCATTGGCTCCTTAATGAGATTGATTATTATGTAGGAGTAGCTCAATTTTGTCATAGGTAATGGCAAGAATACCGGGTGATTGGAATGATGAGAGAACACGAAGAAGCACAATGACATTGCAATCATGGCACTTAAATACTGTAATGCCTCACCGATGATTCTAACACCTCTTGACTTGGGCAGATCATCTCCTTCACGCGGCTTCCCTTTTTGTATATCTTAAATGTTGGTACAATTCTAACATTCTCTGCATTAGCAATTGCCGGGCTCTCTTCCACATCCACCTTCAACACAAAAGAGGAAATGAATATAAGGTTTATGTATGCTGTGCATATAAAATAATCAGAAATTGCGGCAAGACAAGGCATTGCTAAAAGAAATTACCTTGAGAAAATTTATGGAAGGATACTTGGTGGTTAAAGTATCTAAGAAAGGGGATATCTGCTTGCATTGTAGGTTAGATGCTGCTTTAAAATGGACCACAGATGCACCTGCAATTTCCAATATAATAATTAATCTCTGAATTGCAGAAAATGAATAAGGAGGGTCAAGCTACAAGTGCAGGAAAACATACAAGGTGATGAAATCGCAGCTTGGAACTGCTCGAGACCAGAAACCAATTCCACCTCCCCACCAAATTTCATATTGTGAATGTCTTCTCCGCGTGATCTCTTTAATGCAACTTGAGCATGGAATAACGATTCAGCAACCTCACTGTCATATGGAAGCGCTTTTCTCAAAACCTCATAATCTCTGACAGCTTCAACCCATCTCTCAAGCTATAATTGATTAACAGTTAAAATTAATTTTACACAATGAAGGGAACAAAGCAAGCAATAATATATTAATATTCTTCTAGGAACACATATACTAGAAAAGATTTTAATATGGCATGTTACCTTGGTATTTGAGGCAGCCTTTCGAAGAAGGGCTTTAGTGTAGTGTGGCTGGAAAGTGAGCGCTTGATTGCAGTCATCCACAGCTTTTTCCCACTGCCCGAGTTTATACCAGCAAGCTGCTCTATTACAGTAGAGAACTGAATTTGAAGAATCACGCCTGAGACCTTCCCCATAAGCAGCACATGCTTCAGTATACCTTTCGGATTTAAATAGATCATTGCCACGGGTACGAGCCCGTCCCACCGACCTCGTATTGTTGAGAAAAACTGATACTTCAATATTTCGAGGATCAATATGTCCAGCTCTCTCTACTGCACTGATTGCACTTTCAAACCTGCAAATATCCATGATCCAACTTCTCTTACTCCCGCACAACCTTACAAAAACTTAGCAAATCATTCTATACTGACCTTCCCATAGCCAGGTCAATCTGAGCTTGAACAAAGAACACATATGCCTCTGAAAGCATCCCAAAAAATTTTGACTGTGGTGATCCAGCAGATGGTTCATGCTTCCGAGTAATTGATAAGCTCAATTCTGCATCCTCTACTTGATGTAGCTTCAAAAGAGCTTCCGCTCTACAAGCAAATAGCTGTAAAATTCAATTTCAGTAATTCAGTATCAGCATTCAACTTCCATGCATCATTTTCTTCCACATTTGAACCACTAGTCTTGCTTTACCTGAGGAGATGCATCTGCTCCAGAAGCAATGGCTGCATTGACTTCTCTTAACATGCTTGTCCAATCACCAACTCGTCGTGCGTCAGTGAACTTGCCAATATATTTTTCCACTGCTTGCAGCTTCTGCAACTCAGCTTGATCTGGCTGATGCCCTTGGAAACAAATGTGACTTCTGGCTTTCTCAACCTGCCCGAAACTGCAAGAATTAGATTGCTTACATCACAATGCAAAATAAGCAAGGTGAATTTCAAGAACATAATTCAGATAAGGACGCACATAATGCTGAAACAAGCATGCAACTGGGAATTCATGAAGAAAATTATGTGTTCAACAATAGAAGCGTTAGTGGAAAAACTATCAACATCTAACTAGAGGTACATACATTGGAAAAGGAATAGAATTTAACTATTAAGCTGAAGTCAAATGGAAATAACGATGACTACAAAAACACTTGGCCTGCTAACACCCATTGCATTTATGCAAATGAGCGTCATCATAAGACATAAACTTGAACTAGGATGATGTTGCCACCGATTACTAAAGATAATCAATAAACCACAAAGTAAGCCACTACAGCAATCACAAATAGATTGAACAATAACATAGTGTTTCGACTGCTAAGAACCAGGAAAAAACAGTTTTTAGGGGGGAACAAAAAAATGATGGAAAGATAACCCTGTGAGAAATGGGCTGTCCTGTGAAAAATGGGCAAACATAAGGAATAAGTAACAGTGAAAAAAGAAAAAATTGGGCAAACATAGGGAATATGTAACAGTAATATGTCCAGAACAATCCAAAAGAGGCCAAACCATCAACTCCAGATCGGCTAAAACAACTACATTTGGTGCATCCCCCTTTGCACAAGTGAAGATCAAATCATCAAAGTTCATAAATTTTGGACTTCTTATAGGTCAAATCACACACAGGAAGTGTTAAATTATAGCATTAGACATGTATAACCTACAAATTATTCACACATTGCCAAGATTTATGCTAATCAACAAGCAAAACATTCATAAACATTCTAAAGATTAAGACTTTATTCAACTTACCTAAGTAACAAAGATCCCAATCGATGGTGTGCTCTTACATATGATGGATCCAACCTAATGGCTTCTTCACACTCCCTCACCGCCTCCGGTAACCGCTTCAGACCGATCAACGCTGCCGCCCGGTTACAATGGTAAGCAGCATTCCCTGGAGAAATAGCTATAGCTTTATCATACAGATTTAAAGCTTCAACAAAATAACCCTTTCTGTAATTCTCATTTCCTAATCTCTTCAACTCCTCTGGATCAGAATTCAACATTCCTCTTTTCATTGTGTCTCCGGCCATTACCCCTCTCAAATTCGCCGTCTGGGTAGCACCGGCGTCAGCCCCACCGACAGCACCGCCGCCAGATTTTACACCGGCACCTCCACGCATTATGCTTCCGTGACCGTAATAACCCGTTCCAGAACCTAAAACGTCAGTCTTCGATGACTTACTAGCCATGCCGGTTTTCAAAATCTTCCCGGACGGGCAGATGTTTCCGGTGGGAAGCACATTTAACGGAGGTGAATTAACGGCAATGCCACCACTGGAATAAGACCGCGCGTGACCTGGCTTAAATCCACGCGCCTTCGGTGAGCTCTCAACTGAACCTGAAAGCTCACCGGAGTGACTGGATTCGGACTTTTTCGGACCCAAATGAGATCCATTCCGACCCGATACCGATCCAGATCCAGATGAATTAGAACTGCTACTAGTAGTAGTAGTCGTAGTCGTAGTCGTCGTCGTCGTCGTAGTAGTAGTAGCGGTGAATCCACGCGGTCGATTCCGTAATGGAGAAACAGGTGAACCCAGATCGAGTTCTCGAAAATCGGGCTTGTTAATTTCAACTCCATTTCCATCTTCAACGCAAGTCAATGAGTTCTTCAAGCGATCAGTTACCCCATCAAGTCCTATTTCCGACATGTGTCTTCCAGATTCGGACATTTTCGAAACCCCTTTCAGTTCTTTCGCCGGAAAAATGTGAAGTTGAATAGTTCCCAGTAAGCCGAGTGTTTCAGTATAATGAACTGAACCTCAACAATTGAAAGAAAGCGTATGAAGAAGACATGTAAAAGAGGGAAAAAATGGGAGAAAGAAAGAGAAGAACAGAGATGGGGATCTCGTGATATATAAAAGGAAGAAGCAAAGAATGAATGCGAGCGTTGGGAAGAAAGAGAGAGAAAGAGAAATGGAGTTTTTTTTTTTTTTTTATAGAGAGAGATGAAGAAAGAGAAGTTGATTTATGTATTACTCGGTTCCGTTCACTTTTACTTGTTATTTTTAAATATATACAATGATATATCTATTATGTTTTGTTTAGATTACTACATCAATTTGATTGTATCGTATTTGATTAAATCCACTGATAGATAACACGATAAAAATTCATTTTGTATGTAAGGATCGATTCGATGTGATCACGGTATTTTTTTTCTCATTGTGTTTTTTATTCTATATTTTTATAGTAGCTCAATTTCATATTCTATTTTTCTTGTATTCCATCATTTAAATTTCTAATTTCATAATATATTAATGAAAAATTAATATAATCTATTTAATTATATTGTTAAAATAATACAGTCCGATACGTTACGAAATCAGAATTTGTTGGGGGTTCATGGGATGGTGCTTCACGAGACAACCTTGCCTTTGTCACTCTTGTTTTCCTCCATTCTATCTCCCTCATTTACTCTTCTCCTTTGACCCCCTCTTTTTCCTCCTCAATAATTTACTACTCCTTGTTTTTATTTTGTTTCTTTTATATATATATATATATATATATATATA
>NW_006239025.1:774378-790449 GCF_000226075.1 Solanum tuberosum | reverse complement strand
TATATATAATCCTAACCCCTTCAACTTCTTTTTTAAGAAAATAATAATTTTGAATTTGATATTTATAATAAGATCTAATTAAATTTATATATTAAGGGGATTTTTTTTATGAAGACTTGAATTTTCTAATTTAAAGTAGAGGAATTTTAAATCATTCAATATTATTATTAGAATCTGATTAAATTGGAATTTATGAGATGAAGGATCTATTTTTGAGAGTGACATTTTTATAAATATTTTTTCTATTCTCAAATACTTTAACCATATAGTTAAGAATAGAACAATTCAACTTCATGACTCTTTCTTCTTCTTTTTAAAATTTTGTTTACTCTACTTTTTTCTTATTCTTCACTTGAATCGCGTTAATTCAACTAATCCAAATTTGTATTGGGTAAGCATATGAAAAGATAAATCATGTTTCCTTTAAAAAAAAAAATCTTAACCATTTCCTTGGATTGTACTTTTCTTTTAGCATATACATAATATAGTTGCCAATTAAGATGATTGAGAAAGATTTAATGAATTTGAACCGTTCACATTATAATAGTAGTAGCATAAAGACGGTAAGTCGGGGAGCGGCCATAACATAAGGCTATTACATTCACACTTCTCTCTCTTTGAGCTTGAATTTGGTTATTCGTGAATACTTAGCACAAATAACCTCATTTATTAATATCAATTATCGTTGCCTTATATAATTTTGAATCATACCTAGGGCAATGAAGGAAAAAATATAAACGTTGAATAGGACTATATTGCTCGATTTTGGTAAATATAGTGGAGTTGAGAATTAACTTATTTGTATCAAGTATTTACATCAAATCATATTAATATATTATAATTAAGTGACCTAATGAAGTAAGATTAAGAGTTGATATAGGGTTCATTATATAATTCAACAAAAAAAAAATGTGAGAAATTTTTATTTTGACTATGACTGTTCAACTCCAATCTTTCTATTTCTTCGGAAGTTGTTGATCCAACTTCATTATTTTCTATCTTAACATTTATTTTTCACTCTGAATTATTCGCCCCACCCTAGCACAAGGAATCTCGCCCTTCTTAGCTCTCTTCTTCAACCAACTTCTCATATCAAGAAAGTCAAGTATCATCAAATGTATCATTGTAGTCCGAGTCCTTTTCATCCCAATTTTTGTACATGGGATTATTTTTAGTAATTTTGACCTAAATGTATATTTATATAAGAAATATACTAAATAAAATGTATAAAAATAAAATCCCAAACTAATTTACCGACATATATGAAGTTTTTATCTTAAAATTCAAAACTCATAAATTTTAAATTATCTGTAACGTGTCTAGGATGAGAATCTATATATAATTATTTTAAGTGAGAAAAGTACGTGTATATATATGTGCAAACATATAATATGCATTATTGGTATGATAGTAAATCTTACCATAAGAAATGTTACAGGCTTTTTCTTCAATGGTCCAACTGTAACTATATGTACCATTGTGGGCACAGACATAGCATCATGCATGTACTTCTTTTATCCTATGTTTGGATTTACCTCTAATTAATTAACTTCAACTTCTTCTTCTTCTTTTTTTAACTTTCATGGTCTTATCCATCTATGTTAGAAACATGTCTTGTAAGAAAAAGCTTTGCACAAATGTTATTTTAATTAGCATAAGCTTCATGCACATGATTTAATAATAGCATTTGGACTTGATCTGTGTAGTCAATTTATATATATATATATATATATATATATATATTAGGTAGGTTTTCATTCAGGGGTAGTTCTCTCTACTAAGAATATGTGGTGTATAGAGTAAATGGAGTTACTCCCTGCTTATTCAGAGGTCACGAGTTCGAGTGATAGATATGAATAGCACATTTCTATCCTCAAACACACCTTAACCTAATAGCATGGGTAAATGAATAGTTTTGTTAGGCATCTTTTAGTATTTGGCAATTTGTGTTACAGGTGTGTTATGTCACAGAGAATATGTATGTCTTTTGTTTAACTTCATATAAATTTAAGTGTCTACTTGTGCACACCCAAAGTTAAAAGCCATAAATACAAGCGGAGAGAAGTTGGATGAACATGATTGCCTCCCCACCCTCGAGGCCTCGACCATACCACCCCTTGTCGAGTTTGAACTCCATTGTCCACCTCATTCCACTTCAATTATATTTTGTTAGATTACGTATAAATACAGTTTAGATAATATTTATTTGTTTTACTTAGCGAACATTGAAAAATAAGTAAAACATGTTTTTTTTTGTTTTTTTTTTAACTTTCATGGTCTTATCCATCTATGTTAGAAACATGTCTTGTAAGAAAAGGCTTTGCACAAATGTTATTTTTATTAACATAAGCTTCATGCACATTTAACAATAGCATTTGGACTTGATCTGTGTAGTCAATTTTTTTATAGATATATTTCATTTGGTGTTCAGTACAAGCATTAGGTAGGTTTTCATTCAGGAGCAGTGCTCTCTACTAACGATATGTGGTGTAGTAGATGGAGTTACTCCTTCTTTAATCATATGTCACGAGTTCTAGCGATGGATATGAATAGCACATTTCTATCCTCAAATACACCTTAACCTAATAGCTGGGTAAATAAATAGTTTTGTTAGTCATCTTTCAGTATCTGGCAATTTGTGTTACAGATGTATTGTATCACATAGGATATGTATGTCTTTTGTTTAACTTTATATAAATTTAAGTGTCTATTTATGCACACCAAAAATTAAAAGACATAGATACGAGTTGAGAAAAGTTGGATGACCATGATTGCCTCCCCACCCTCGAGGCCTCGACCATTCCACCCCTCGTCAACTTTGAACCCCATTCTCCACATCATTCCACTTCAATTATATTTTGTTAGATTGTGTATAAATACATTTTAGATTATATTTATTTGTTTTACTTAGTGAACATTGAAAAATAAGTAAGAAATTCATATATATTTTTGCAAGAAAACATTTTATTGAAAAACATCTTTCATTTTCATAAAAGAAATTGGACCAGATCACCTATATAGTTCAATACGAATTTTATGTCTAAAAAATTTATGTATTATGTAATTTTATATATAAAAGGGGGGAGATACAACTATTGAGATTCTTTCTGAAAAGTTGTATCCCTTTAAAATTATAAAAAAATTGTCGTAAAAGAAATTAACAACTCTTTTTCTCTGAGAAAAAAACTTTATAGACGATCTTCTCTTCTTCTCTCAATCTCTCAAGTTCTTGTGAACGATTTCAGTGAAGATTTTTCCCATAAATGAAGAACATTTTTTCGTAATAGGTACATGATTATAGACCGTGACTATTTTGGTGTAATTCAAATTTCATAAACATGTGATTGTAGTACTATTAAACTAGCTAGTGAAACTAATTTAATCATTCTGCAAACAGTGAAATATATCATTATTTAATTTACTTTTCAATTTTCAACTTTTTTTGTTCTAAAAAATTAAGGGTTGATTCTTTTTATAACTTGACTTCTTATATTCAACAAACAAAACATAAATTATTAGACAAACAATTTATAACGTCAATCTATTGACATGATATAAATTACTAATGTTTTAAAGATTACGCATTAATAAAGCATCTCTACTCCATCATATCATAGGGTCCATATTTTTAAAAAGAAAATATAATATATTTCCAAAAAAAATTAAAAGAAAGAACAAAAAAACTGAATTTGCTATGTAATTTGGAGACAATGATTCCGTTAATTTCTGTTGTTAACAGAAACCTAACCAAGACTTTGAGTTTCACTTGGACCCACATACTCCTTAATTCCGTCTCAAATTATTTATCGTGATTATTATAAAATAATTATCTGAAATTTATTGTCATATTAGAAGTTCACGACAAAAATCTTAAATGAGGATAAAATAGTCAAAAGCCTTTTTAATTTATATTTTTTAAAGAACGTGTAAAAGAGAAATACGAGATAATTTGAGAAAGAAGAGTATTATATTTTCCTTCTTCAATTATCATTTTTTTTCGTAAGAGAGAAGTATTGAAAACACTCCTAAACTAGGTGTGAATTGTTAGTTTTCACCCCCAAACTATTGACAGCTTTGAAAACACCCATTTACATGACTAACTGAACTTAAATACACCCCCGGTCTTACAACATGAGTGAAATATATCCCTAAATTCTCGCCAAGTTTAGGGGTGTTTTCAACACTTCTCTCGACTTTTTATTAAGAGTTACATGTCATACAAGAGTTTGAAACCACTTGCTACGTTTTGTGGCGAATCGACGGGGATCTGCGGTGTATCTAAGTTTAGTTAGTCAAGTAGAGGGATGATTTTAAGGTTGTCAATAGTTCGGGAATGAAATTAATAATTTGCGTCAAGTTTAGGAATGTTTTCAACACCTCTCTCTTTTTGTAATCTTTTTAAATTTAGTTTCATTACTACTTTATTCATTGGTGGTATAGAAAAAAATATACAATTGGATTACTTATAAGATAATTTCTAAAATTAAAAGAAAATATTAATTAAATTAATCATTAATTAGTTTACATTATCGATTTATATAAATTAATGTATAAATATTTTCTTTTATTCATTTTCTTATTCTCACTTTCACTGTTTACACATGGAAGCCTAGGAATTGGGATGGCCATTCAAATTACCAAGGTGCCCTTTAAGTCACACATAATTCCATTGTTAACCTTCATTACAATCAATGATTAATGAGGTGATGCCACTGAGTGAGACCGAGTCTAAGATTTGAAATTTATAGATTTTTATGATTATAATGTGGGGAATCAATTCCTTACCTATAAGGTGAAGTTCATATAGACAATCACTGAGCTATTAAGATTTTCAAAACTAACTAAACTCACATTTTAATATTTATAGATATTTTAACAAAATATTTACACACACTATGAATTCTCTATTTGAATCCATCATATACATTACGATTTGTCAATATAAACTAAAAAGATTGTCCATTAAGTTTATATATCATACTCATGGTAAGTGCTAGTCAGAACTTGATTAAACGATCAGATTATCATTCTTGTTGTTATTGAAGGTACACATCCTTTTTTCGGTGTGAAATAATATACGAGATATTGATTCTCAATCTACCATGTTCGATAACAATAACAATGAAATTACTGTATTATATTATGAACATACATATTACCTTTTCCATCTCACTTTCGTATCCAACTTTGACCAACTTTGGTTCAGTGAGCTAGCCAAGTTTTTATGACCACAAATTAAAGGTGGAAAAGTTCCACTCTAGTTACAAAATTCATCATTTGAAAATATAAAAAGGGAAAAAATTTAAAACTAAAATGAAGAAAAGGAATTAAGAGGACATATCTTAATAGAAATAAAGATTTTTTGTCAAAGTAATTAACTTATGTCAAATTCGTAACTAAAACTCTAATTTTGTCTATCACTATAATTGTGTGATTTTAAAAAAATAAAATATTTTAACATATATTATATTGGAGCAGTTATACATTCAATCGCTCAATCAAAAATAATACTCCACTATTATATCATGAACGAATATTATGTCAATTTTCTTATTCCACGTTGTCAGTTTGATGAGCTCGAGAGAGTGACGTGGAAATGTCCACGTCAAATATGTCTAATCAAATCCTTTTAACTTGGCATTTACGTGAAATCCACACTCAAACAAGGGCAATATAGTAAAGTTTTCAACGGTAGTAGCTGGCCATGTGCTGGATAGTGTATTTTGCCAGCTGGCCCCATACAGCAAAAATGAACTTCTTAGGTGTTTACAGTGGCATCCAGCTAAGCAGATAACGCGGAAATACGACACCGTTATTGTGATTTTACGCCACTCGATATTCGATATTTCATTTAAGCGGGAAACACTCTCTCACAGAAATTGCCCATGCTTAAGTCTCGAATTCAATTTTTTTTTATTACGAGTGTGTAATCTTATTCATTTTAGGGAAAAAGGACGAATATACCCCCCAACTATCGTAAATGGTATGCAGATACCCTCCGTCATACTTTTAGGACATTGGTGCCCCTGCCGTCCAAAAACTAGAGCACATATACCCTTTATACTAACGGACATACACGTGTCATAATCTTATCTACCGATCCGATATTTATTTATATCGGATCGACGGATAAGATTGTGCCACGTGTCCCTATTTAGTCTTCCGTTAGAATGAATGACATATATGCTCTAGTTTTTGGACGGCAGGGGCACCAATGTCCCAAAAGTATGACGAAGGGTATCTGCATACCATTTACGATAATTCGGGGTATGTTTGTCCTTTTTCGTCTTCATTTTATTAAGAGAGTTCAAAAATATGAAAAGTAAATGTACAAACTAGTCGAAGCGAGTTCGGCATTTATTATAATACACAAAAAAATGTTATTTAACATTTTTAAAATTTTGAACTGTTAAATACTTCCTTTTTTTCCTTTTTTTAAAAAAAAATTAATTTAAACTTAAATTATTGTCTAAAATAAAACTAGTAGTATATTTTGGTTCAATAGAGGATAAAAATCAAGTTAGTTGATGGAGGCGTAACGTTAAGGCTAACAATTGGGACATCAGGGAAGTGACAGAGGCGTGGAATGATGACCTGACGATCTTCTTAATCCATGCCAGGTCATCAATAAACAAATATATCGAAATATTAGTTAATTTCGAGATTATTTATTACATCATTTATACTATCTCTAAAATATTATAATAATTATATAGAATATCGTTGTTTATCTTATTACTACTATCAAACGACATCTAAGACACGTGAATTAATCTAAAGAGCTTTTTTCTGATTAGCTCATCAAAAATACTCTAGTTGATAAACATCACTAGCTGAAGATTATTGTGAAGTAATGAAATTAAATTTATAAATAAGTAATTATGTGTTTGAATCAACCTATTGAAACTGATAATGATTGGTTAGTGTGTTTGGTTATCCCCCCAAAAAAAAAAAATTAAAAACATATTCACATAATAATAAAAAGGGAGAATGATGGAAATAAAATAACAAAATAATTTTTATAAAAAATTATAATTTAAAAAGTGTATTTTAGAGATTACAAAAAACAGTAGAATTAAAATTGTTAAATATTTGATCAAATCAACAAAAAGTGGCTAGCTTATAAGTTTAGCCAAATATCGTTTAATTATTTCAAAGTACCTTTTTCATTGCAAATTATGGAAATGATAAGAAGAATTA
Organism: Solanum tuberosum; assembly: GCF_000226075.1. Taxonomy (NCBI): domain Eukaryota; kingdom Viridiplantae; phylum Streptophyta; class Magnoliopsida; order Solanales; family Solanaceae; genus Solanum; species Solanum tuberosum. The sequence continues at coordinate 783,249 of NW_006239025.1, read as the reverse complement.
GGCATAATACATAAACATGATCCTTAATTTGGCGTCAGCCGGCAACTATGACCTTTAACTTTGAACGTGCACAAGTAGACATTAAAATTTGTATAAAATTGAACAAATAGACACATCCTTCCTACATGGCACCCTACATGGAAAATTTGTGTCCTACATGTATTATGTCATGTAGGACACGTGTGTCTACTTATTCAATTTTATACAAGTTTAAGTGTCTACTTGTGCATACTCAAAGTTGGAGGACATAGTTGTCCGATGAAGCCAAGTTAAGGGTCGTGTTTATGTATTATGCCGAAGAATTATATTAAAACTTTATAATTTTAAATATGATATAAATTTTTTTAAATATACCAATATTTAACACGTGACGTGGAAGTAAAAATAAAAAAGGTGAAGCACATGGTGAAGAACTTTACAAGCAAATAAATGGGAGTGTGTGATTTGGCAACAAGGTGGCCATGTGTTCCCCATGCTGCTTTTGGGCCACATGGTCCTGAGGTGGCTTACAGCTGGAATTATGCCAACGTGGATGCATATTCGATCGATGGGATAAGGAATAATAATTTTGAAATTATTAACTTATATCAGAATCGTGATATTATTCTAGCTCACATTGAAAGTGATGATATTTCTGAAATTAAACACTACAGTGATAAAAATGACTTTTTTTTAAGACTCTTTTCTCCAAGTTCTTCAAAAAAATTCAAGGTTAAAATTGAAAATAAATTTAAGAAGTACTAAGAATTAATTTTGTCTTGATCCTATTTTTTAGAATTGTAAAAATAGTACTAATTTAGAAAATTTATGATTCTCTTTTGTGACAATGGATTTGTAATAATCATGATTTATATCATCTAATATACATCAAATACATGTTTTATATTTTATCATGTTTATCCCATTTTTAGTCTAATGGACTCAAAATGTATGAGAAGTATTGTAAGTAGTATTTATTTGTTTTATATGTGGTGTTTGGATTCAATATTTGAACCATGATTAAGATTGCACTACAAAGTTTATTCGGAGTGGCGTTTTCAACATGATTTTTTCAGAGTTCGAACACAAGACTTCTGATTACAATATGGAGTCAGCATTTGAGCCAGGATTAAATCCGAATTGTGCACTACAAAGCTTATTCGGAGTGGCGTTTTCAACATGATTTTTCCAGAGTTCGAACAGAAGACTTCTGATTACCATATTGTAAGTGGTATAATGATTCTTGCTCGAATTCTTTTTTCAAAACGAAATTTATATTATTAAACAATCTTTTAAAGTATTCATTTTTTCAATTTTAGCTTTATTGGTAGAGATTAAGTTACTTTACCCAGAATCAACCATTTTTATTCTGCCTTTGGAAATTAATGTGCATCTTTAGCCTAATTAAGTCAAAATGTGACTTAAGTTACAAGTAATTAAGATATTGTTGTCGTTTAATTGCAATTAGTATATAATTTTTTGCTTAATTTTTTTGCATTCATCAGAGTAAATGACTCTTTGGTTAATTGAATAACGACATTTTTTAATGCTAATTTTTCAAACAATAATTGTAATGTGTTCCCTAATTTAAGGGGCCGTCATGCAAAGGAACAAAATTAATTACCCTAATTATGATATAACAAAAACGGCAGGCGCTTTGTAAAACAAATTTATATATTTATTTTTATTTAATACATATATTAAAAAAAACAAAAAATTAGTACATTTGCTTCTAACAGTTCTATTACTTATGTAACGGACCGAAAAGCCAACAGACAATAATGTAGCATTCACTCGATTTCAAAAATACTTGTCACGTTTCATTTTTCGAGAGTTAAAGGTACGAGATCGAGAAGAAGGCTAACCAGGTCTAACCAAGGTCAATTCTCTTGTGTGATCGCGAGGAGGGTGACCGCAATCGCGATGAATTATTTTATCACGTATATCATTTATTTATTTATTTTGTATAGTGATGCAAGGGAGCAGGCTTACTATTTTTAAAATCTGTTTTAGGTGATGATTTTTTAGTTAGCATATTTTATTTTTATAAAGGTTGAAAACTAGGTCAAAATTAGAAAGAAAGCTAAGTTTAACCAAATGTGTATAAATTAATTATTGTATTATTGTTCGAAAAGAGCCTACTCAATGTGAATATAAGTATTAATTAGTTAGCTTACGTTAATTATGTGAATTAATTAAGGCGTCGCTTTGTTCATTGTTTGCTTGTAATTTACATTTGGCATCATATTGATTATTTATGTTTTTATTTTTTATAAAATAAAAAAACGAATAAAATTCTTGCCATGATGGGGACCAAATAAGCCAAGATCAGGTGAATCTTTATGATTTTATATACTCTTATTTTTAATTCGTTTCATTAATGCCTCATTTATTGATATGATGAAATAATTACTCAATTCAAATAAATTTTTATCCTTTTTGTTACTTGTTGTAGGGCTGACTAATTACAATTTGAAACTTGTCTGAATCAGTGTTTTTAAAAATATTTTCGAGGCGAGTTTTGGGGTGGGGTATACAAAAAACTCTTCGGGGTGCAAATTGAAGGTGTAGATCCATAGGCGGGGGCGGAGGCAGTATATAACCCACTCAGCGAAAAATATTACTATTTATACATGATTAAAATTATTTTTTAGGTATGTATAATAGATGTTGAACCCCCTTCCATTAGTTCGTGTGTTTACTTCTCAGATTTTGAACCCCCTTATTAAAATTTCTGGCTCCGCCACTGTCTATAGGTCATAAGTATTAAAATTGGGACGTAAGTTCCGAACGTAAAAACGTAGGTCCAGGAGTTAATATTTTTTTTGGGGGGGGGGGGGGGGGGTTAAAACCATTTTTGCTCTAAATCATATTTTCTTTATTATTAGTGTAATGATATTTATATTTTTTTTTCTGAAATGTATAAATAAACTATTATAGAAAAATGACATTGCCCTTATTTATAAACAACTGATCCTAATTGGAGACTAATTATTAGTCGTCCTTAACGACCATGCTTAAGCACCAGGTAATTAATTAAGCCACATGTAATCAACTAATCGTCATGTTTAGCCTTGACTGATGATTGATTTTTTCAAAGAAGCACAACAATAAAATACGTATATCCCTTTTATCGTAGCAGGTAATGAAGATATTCATTAATTAATTATATATCAAAATGTTGTATTTTGTTACGTATTTGAGAAGAAAAAAAGTGGAATTCTCTCACATCAGTGGTTGATAGCCATCGCTCATAGGTGGTTGTCCACTTTATTCATTTAATTACGAATTTTTTTTATGTAAAATTAAAATTTAATTTGGTTTGAATTTAAATAAAGTTGAATGTGTTTATCTAGTAAGATACTCACATAAGTGGTCATCTACTCTATTCATTTAATTACGAATATTTTCATGTAAAATTGAAATTTAATTTTGTTTGAATTTAGATAAAACTGAATATGTTTATCTAGTAAGATACATGTCTTTTTCGAATAGGTCTGATTTTTGTTCTATAAATAACAATGTTTCGCTATACAAATAATATCTTCTTTAAAAAAAAAAAGTCGTTCTCATACCTCAAATCTTCTTTATATTTAGTTTCAAATATCAATTTTTCTAACAAACATGTCAACAAATAACTTATTCTCATGAACGCTATTTAAAATTTTGGTGAAATGTTGAATTTTAGCCATTGAAGTGGGATTCCTAATATAAGTTGAAATATATATTATAAGAATATTACCTCAATATATATAATCCTTATGTTACATGAAACAACGACCAAAAACATAATATAAAGTATTGAGGTGAATTAAAAAAGTTTTAAAGTCATGTCATTTTTGTTACCTAAAGGTGATATATAAAAGCCGAATTTTACAGCCTGAAAAATAAAGAAGGATGATTTTTACAGCCTGTGAATCAAATCATTTTGCACTTTATCCACGTCAAATTAATAATTATATATATGTTGAGTATAATTGATCACTTCTTTACTATTATACACAAATTATTTAGGACAAAAAAAAATATAAAAAATATATGCAGACGAATCTGATTCTTTCTTTAGTCTATATTACAATCTAAAAATACATTGATAATTTCGCCAATAAAAATCATTTAGATGTTCGAACTATGTCATGCTTTGATCATATTTACAACTTGAACACATAATAAAGTGTTTCAATTAGTTACTTTAATTCGAAATTTTGAAAAAGCTTATGCGTGTGTTCTCAACCATCCATTGCATAGAATCGTAGATACATTAATCACTTAAAATATGTCATCTATTGTAATTGATATATGCATTATTGACTCAATATATAAGTAGTAAAACATCAAGCATGTTCCAATTGATGCTGATATATGTATAATTAAAAAAGAAGACATATTTTATGTGATTGAGTGCGACACATGCAGAAACTTTTTCGAAATATGATCCTACAGTATTTATTACAAACACATTATCACATGTCTAGATATTCAAGTAACATAGATTGTAATTTGACTATTTAAATAAATTTTATTAACAAATTTAAGGAATAAGGGATGAACAATATTTATTATTGGTGAAAGATGATATATAACTCCTAAAATTAATTGAAATGTGTTTAAAGTAATCCGAATACCACGATTATAAAATAAAAAAAAGCATACTCTATATAAGAAGAAAAAGAGGTACCACTAAAAGAGGAATTAATATTAGGGAGTAGAGTAGCTTTATTAGACAGTAAATAAAATAAAATAAACATACGTGAAAGTTACCAAAAGTTTGTTATATCAAACTGTACCTATATATGTAGACATAATTTTAAATCACCTAGTTAAATTCCCCACAAAACTATTGGTCCATCAATATTAAATTCCCTAATCAGCTTTTTTGAACCCTTAATTATCCTTAGCCCACAGATTAGAACCTAACTAGCTACCAAAACCTCCCTAATCAGTAGGTTGATTAACGATTAATCTATGAAAAAGAAAAGAGTTGGTAAATTTTGAGGTAAGTCTGTCGCATATGGCTTGCCTAGTGCAGTTTATATTTCTTGTATGGTTTGTAGGCTATTACACAGTGGGAGATTTACCTAATCCGTACAAAATGCTCATCCGAAGGATAAAGGTTGTGACAGAGGTTATATCAGTTGCAAGTTATCCTTGAATTCCCAAAAATATTTATTTCGCTATAAATCAGTTCATTAACGATAAAACTAATTTCTTTAAAAATATTTTTAATTATAGAAAGATTAAAACTTTTAGGAGAGATCAAAAAAGAATGTGTGCCACATAAATTAGGCCAAAATGAGCAATATAAGCAAGAGCGAATCTAAACATTTTGATCACGAATTCAACGGAATTTGATAGTTTTAACACAAATCATATATTTATGTCGAAAAATTCAAAATTCATAAATTTAATTTTTTTTATTTTGCATAGTAGTAATATCCTTCTGTTTTTTTCCATTTGATGTTAGATATCCACATTGAAGCTCAATTAAATTTCAATACACGTTGAAAAATTTCATATTAAAATAAAACGCTTTTTAATAAAAACGACTCTATACTAAAAAAGACTCGAACCCGAAACGAACATTATTAGAGTGGAAAGGTATATAGACATGATTTGATAATTCCAAAATCTGAGGTGCCATGTGATTGACATATGGAAAGGAGAAGTGAGAACTAAACTAAAGAATGTATTGGTTTTGGCAAAATCTCAGAGTGTGGAAGAAAGAAATGGATATTTTTTTGCATATTTTATTTAATTAGTAAGTTCCATTTGGAGTTTTATATTTTAAATTATTGCAAAGATAGCCAATAATAATCATTAGATCTAGCAAAACACACCATGTTCTACCCTCACATGAAAGAAATATATTAGAATATGACTATCATTTAAATAATGGCCAATTTATAGTTTCAAGTTTGAACTTAATTAAACCAAAAAAGTTTGAACTTAATTAAGTCTAAAGATGGAAATTTGTAGTCAATAATTTTGTCCTTAAATAAATGTGTGTTTTTTATTTTCGTGTATGTCCACTTTCTTTCTTTTTTAAATGTCTTCCAATGTACCCAAAAAAAATGTTTGACGACTTTTTTTCGTATTTTAGAAAGAATTACTATTCTCTTTTATTACTGATTAATAAAATATACATTTTTATGTTATACAGAATGTCTTAATTTATTGTACCTTTTGTTAATTAGAGATCATAAATATTACACCTTTAATGTAAGTTTGTTTGACTTGATTTGAAGTATAAGGATCAAACTACTTAATGTTTTGATGTAATTTGAATTTAAGATTTATAGTTTTTATTTTTTAAATATTTTAAAATTACGTACATAGAATTGTAAGTCAATCACAATAGTTAAATAATTCGACATATTTAGAAAAATATCTATGACTAAAGAAAATATTCTTTAACCATTTAAATAATAACTAAGTGTCCATTTAATCATGAATATTTTTTATTTTATTCGAGAATATTATCCAAAAATTGTTTGGACATAGAATTTGTATAGTTTTAAGTTAAATTCCTGAAGTTGTTTTCACAATTGTCAATTTAAATCACTCATAAAAATTCAAAAATAACCACGATTTGTAGTCATGTCCAAACATAACTCTAATTTTCAAATATTATAGTGAACTTTATTTTTGGATAGTATTTTTTCCTAAACTAAACTTTTTCTATGTCCAAACTTCCATTAAGATAAACAAATTGAAATGAAAATAGTAACAACTAACTACTCCACCCCACCTACCCACCCACCCCAAAAAGCTCCCCATAAATTATTAATTTTTCTTTTTGGAATATGGAACTATGGATTTCATGTAGAGAAATGGGACTTGTTAATTTGTGGTATTTCTTTTCAGAAAAAAAAAGAAGAAAAAGCTTGTGCCTTTCTTAGTTTACATACATTTTCTGAACTTTCCCTTTCTTTCTCTCAAACCTTATCCTAAATTCCAAAAATAATAATTACATATTATTTATGTAATTTAATCTATGATACATATACGTTAGATTGTTAGTTAACGTTACTCTTATGTTTCCATTTTAGTTTGATTGATACAAAAATTAAGAAAATAGAATAATAAATATTTTCGAATTCTATCACCACAAATATATTTACTTACAAGCTTTTAGACGATAATCACACAATTCAACATGATATTAAAGTAGACACACCATCAAAATTAAAAAAGAATCTCCACATACTTAATTCATAAAAAAGAATCGAACCCACACATAAAAAAGTGTGTTAAAAATATTATTTAAGTAGATGACATGATCACACACTTCAAATACGTTGAACTTAGACTCATCTCCAATGCTCAAAAACAAGAAAAGGATAAGAAAAATAGTGATAGATACTGTTATCATCACCAAAAACTCCCATACTGAATACCAAGAATCTAGCAATGCTATGTTTGACTGAATTTATTTAATTTTTTTTCTCTTTTTTTCCTTTTTTTTCTTTTCCCAAGAAACTGAAATGCCACGTGATTGAAGAACCAGAAAGACAAAAGGTTGATCCAATTAGGATGTCTTTTTAACCTTAAAATAATTAGAAAAAAAAAAACTTAAGTAAAGAACAGAAAAAATAAATGAAAGGACTAAAAAGAGTACGTTTTTCACAAAGTTCAAGGGAGAAAAAAACTACAGACAATATAATGATCATCATCAGTTTTCACACTTTCCTCTTAAGAAAGCTAGTTACTTTCTCGGTTTTATTTTAACTATCGTTTTAGCTTTTTTAAATAAGATCGAGTTTAATAGTTAGTTTTTACTTGAGTTATGTAATTTGACGTAAGTTAAGTAAGTATTAAATTTTGTATAAGTAAGAAATTACAATATTTAGTTTAAAATTTAGAAATCGATAACTAATACATACATAAGTTATAAGAGAATCTATGTATTATTTTATATAGAATAAAAGGTGAAATAACAGATACATGTATAACTGATACACGAATAACTAATCCTTATAAAACTAATACGTGCTATAATAATACTCCCTTCATTTCATATTAATTGAATTGTTGAGGTGTTTCACACCCTTTAAGAAAAGAAGATTAAGACATAAATTAGGCTTAACTTTCCATTTTTACCCTTATTAATTATTATCAAAATGATGATTAAAATAACTAAATATTAATTAATAACTAATTCCAATACTAACTAATGAAGGGTAAAACTGGAAAAACATTCTAAAAGTAAACTTGAAAATTGAACAATTAAGTTAATTTGAAAAATAAAAAATGTCTTAACAATTCAATTAATATGAAATGGAGGGAGTACTACATAAATTCTCTCATGATTAATCTCAACATTACTATTTACTAATATCTACATAACTCTTATCAGCTACCAAATGACTTCCTAAATATAATATATGCAATCGATTTTAGTAGAGAGTGTCTTTACCTCCTAGAATGAGAGTTCGCAAGAAAATCTGAATTAATCGAAATTCAAAATGAACATCCAGAAATGAAAGAACTAAAAAATGGAGTTATTTTTTTGCAAAAAGAACCTAGTTATGAATATGTTTTTTTTTTCTCAAATTAATACTTCCATCTCTATGAGTTAATGTTAACATTCCCATAACTTAATTAACACACTTTTAACCCTATATTCATTATTCCTAGCTTATTTGAAATCATGATAAGTCTAGTTTCTTCTTTATAACTATATTATTGAGTTAATTTAAAACTATTTTTTATATATATATATATATATATATATACTAATTAACATTGTAACAAATCTGAATTCTCAACTTATAAAAGAAGTATATAATAGTAATAATAACTATAGAAGCTAGCCTATGCTAGTATATATTCTTCTGACTTCTGTTTCCCTGCCAGATTTAATTTATTAATCTAATAAAAAATCACAAAGAT
>NW_006239025.1:728988-774323 GCF_000226075.1 Solanum tuberosum | reverse complement strand
GGGGGGTATGGGCATGATCAGAAATTCAGAGTAATTTAAGTTATTCAAGAAAATGGAGTTCTCCTCATGTTTGGGTTGTGAACATTTTTTGTCATCAAGTGTTTTTTTGGTTAGTATTCTTCACTACCTATTGGACACTATGGTCCAATTTACTACTATTTGTTTTTATTTTTTGAACTTTGTATATATTTATATTTAATGTGAATCTTTATTGTTCAGAGAAGATGCCTCTGCATGACATTTTGTTGGATTTTGAGTTAATTTTTTTGGAGAAAAAGATGATAACATAAAATAATAATTGTATTGTACATCAAAGGACATAAATTGGGATGTCAGAAATGCTTAGGCTAGATTAGACTTTGGATGTTTTGGCATGAAAAATATTTTCAAAAATAAAATGAGTACATTTTTGTTTATTTTTGTGTTCGTGTTACGTAAATAAAAAGTATTATTCTAAAGTTATTTGCATATAATTTAGACAAATGATATGAAAACGCTGGAGTGGAGTGAAGATAAGGTCTGTTGTGTTGAAGGATAAAGAGGACAATCAACGTGAACGTGATATCACTTGTAGAACTTGTTTTCTCTACTTCCATTAGAGAATTTATATTTTCTATAGTTTTAAAAAACTTTTTTCCTACAAAAAATATTTTTTAAAATTTTGTCCAACCAAATATGAAAAAATCGATACTGAACACACCCTTAATCTCAAGTCAGAATCCTTTTTAAAATAATTCATAATATGTTTTTACACCAAGTTCAAAGGGTGAAACTAAAGATGCATGATTTCATTCAAATTCCTTTCAATGAAAACTCGAGCCTAGTATACAAAATAAAAATTACTCTCATATATTTATTTTTTTATATTCTGATTTTTTAGTGAAATCCTAATTCCACCACTAATTACACCAACCTAATAAATAAAAGTCTATATTTTTATATAAACACTTACTTAACCAAATTACTTAATACATATATTTCCTTATTTTATCACCAATTTATAATACATTAATAGTATAATTTAATGCTAATTTTAGAGGAATATATTGTGAAAGAATTGGTCATGTGAAATTTGACAATTTGGGTAAACCATAAATATGGTGACCATTGTCTCGTGAATATTGACTTAGGATACTCTTTACAATATAATAATAAATATAAAGAGGATCTATACACAAGCTGCTCCTTAATATAGTGGGGTCCTCCTTCACCACCCTAAAAAGGAAAAAAATATAAATAAATAAATAAATATTTAATTTTGGAAATAACATTTATAATATGATAAAATCATATTACTGTATTATAGTTAAGTGATTTAATGAGGTGAAATTACATTTTAAATTGAGTATGGCTACGCACGAAAAATCTATGTACAAATATGTAGTGTTATGTATATATATATATATATATATATATATATAGACTTGATGTAAATACAAAGTGCACGTAATTTTTTACTAAAATACCATTATGTTAAGTTTTCTTATACATGAATTTGGACTAGAAAAGTTTTTCTTCCGATATATCCGAATAGAGACAGATTCAATATGTAAACTCTATGATTTCAACCTTTTAACGTCTTTATAATTTAAGATATTGTATTCTCTAGGAGAGTGTACACTACATGTACACTTTGGTTGTATATGTTGTGTATAAGTAGCTAGATATAATATATGTATATTTAGTATAAGGTATATACCACTTATATACCGTGTACATATTTTGTAAACTAGATAGCATATAGGTTCATTTTGTAAGTTCACCAATTCCTTGCAAATGTATAGTAACAACATACCCGGTGTAGATGAGTATGAGTAGGGTAGAATGTACACATACCTTACCCCTATAGTTTCTGAAAGACCCTCGACTCAAGTATCGTTCCAAATTTATCTTTTTATGATTCTGGTTTGCTATAGAAACAATCATAAACATAATTTACATATGAATTCTAAAAAAACCTTTGGATTGTTCATATATGAATATTAGAACTACTATATTTTCCCTCAACAGTGCTTAAACAGCTCTAGGACCTCAAAATTACAACTGTGTAATGTACTCAACAGGAGAACTAAGGTAATCTCTTGGCTCCTACAAACTACTCCCATAAATCTCCTACTGCTACAAAACTCTGATCTCTAAATGCAACAAACAACCGGAAAAAACATATTCCTCAACTACTGTTGAACAGGGTAACGTACAAAAATGGACGTGAACTACTGTTACACAGGTAACTTACAAAATGCACGTGACATTTAGCGGAGGCAAGTTTCCAGCAGCAACGTTGACTGAGCTCATTAACCAAAAGGAATGAATCAATCTGTAAATAATCTGTCAGCCTACTGTGCTTGATAGCAATGAGCTCTAATCATCCTCATCTGATGGCAGAGTAGGACTCTTTGAGCAGGCATCTTTCGTATGAAGTTCCAACATTTTCTTCTCAGGATTACATAGCCCTAGAAGATAAAGTTAAGACAAGAACGGTATCAGCTAGTTGGCAAGAACAAGTACTGCGAGTGAAATAAGCTGGTGTAGTGATGAATTAATTGCCTAAATAAAAAGCACGAGTATCAAGTGCAGTTCTTTCAGACAACTGAGATTCACATTTACATAGAGATAAAGAAATCAAGTGTTAAGATGCAACAAGATGTTAAACCCAACTGATTCAATAGCCTTGGAACGGAGTATATAATGAGATTGTGACTAATTATCAATAATATATTTCTAAATAGTATTGTATCCTATATTGTGTTACTAAAATACATGTCATTTAAGGAAATGGCCGAAACTAGCAGCTTCCATAGAGAGTGCTGCATATTCAAATTCATGATCTAACATGCCTCACAATTCACAAAAAAGGATTTTTTTGTCACTTATCCCCATGCCACAAGTTCAAATTCATGATCATTCAATATGCATCAAAGCAAAAGTTCGCAGGCTATTTGTCTCCGAACAAAATCACCAAGGGAACATATGTGAAGCACTGATTTTCAAAAGAACAAGAGCACAGACCTGAACACTTGGGAATGTCCCACACAGCAATGGATGAAGGGGTACACTCTGGTTCACATAAGTGTTGATTATTCTCATGATTGACATTCATCGCAAGCATCCAGGAACCAATAGTAACATCCTCATTGCTAAACATTCGGAAACTGAAAATTCAACAGCAACGGAGATAACTTATTAGCTATTATGCTTTTGACTGGGAACTAGCAGAGACACAAGGTTGAATAAAAACAAAGAAAGAGGTACTGGAAGGCAAAAGCAGTGTGATGTGTAATTTGTATCCAGCTTTTATATCAAAGATCTTATGCTATCTTAATTTATTATTACGCCTATTAAGAATTAATTAATGCAGACAATTTAAATAACTAAGGAAAATCTTTCAAGATAATAGCGTGATAGATGAAGATGCAACACAAGTTTTGAAAAAAGCGAAAATATGACACTAATGAAGTTAGGGTCTTTTTTTCTTCTTCTTATGTGATGAGAAAAAAAATAAACATCTGCCCAGATGTAATATACCCAACAGCAGTAAACAAGACCTACAACTACCTTTCTGAAAATAAAAATGTATGGAGTAATATTCAGCACTTCAGGATAGATGAATTACAGATTTTTGTACAAAACCAACTTGCCTGTTGTTCCTGAGGGCAACCAAGCTCATAACAACATCAGCAGAAAGAGCATAAATAGGACCATAAGCATGGAGAAAATACTCCTTCCCGAGCATATATCCAAGTGGTTCATACCTGCATCAGTTTCACAGAGAATATATTTAATTGTTTTTGCTAAAAAAAATGGATGGAAATTTATGGTATAATGAAGAAGGATCTTCACATGATAAATGTTCACCTATAGAAAGCATATGAGGGAGTCGAGAAAAGTCCTCTGATGATGTTGCAGAATAAAGGGATTCATATCAAAGCTTTTTTTTTTTGGGGGGGGAAACTGGATAACTGGTAATGTTGTATTCCAAAGCAGGGATTCATATGAAATCTATAAATGCTATAAAGGATATGTACAATAGAACTATCAGAAGAAAGAAAATAATTGGAGAAGATACAGAGGAGTTTCACATAATGTAGATTTACACCAGATCTGCCTTGAGACCATACTTGTTTACCATAATTCTGAATGAGCAAATCAATAATATACAAGAGGAAACTACATGGTGTATGTTACTTGCGGATGATATTGTGTCTACTGTAATAACCAGAAAGGAAGTCACAAAAAATTTGGAATGACTCGAAGGGAGTAAGATTTTAGGGTAAGTAAAAGGTAAGATGAAAATGAGTTACAAGTTTAGTCCCTGCCAGAAGAATGAATAAAGTGATACTAGACGGGATTATAGTGCTAAATGCAGACAATTCAGGTTTCTCGACTCAGTTTGCAGGAGAATGGCATGACATTTAAAGATGTTGCAAATAGAACTAAAATGAGAGGTTTAAATAGAGGAGTGCTACAGGAGTTGGAAGAATTATGCAAAAGTGAAAGATAAGTACGATTGTGAGACCAACAATACCCATACGGTAGTAAATGTTGAGCCTATAGTAGCAGCATATCTAAAACGAGAGAAGGTCATCTGAGATGATTTAACCATATCTAACGTTGACATTTAAATGATCTACCATATAGGTGCAATACTATAATATGATTAAATGTGTTAAAATGGTGAGGTAGACATAAAATCACATAGAGAAAAATGGTCTCATATAATTTACATAGTATTAGTTTCTCAGAGCATATTTGATTTCTTTCCACATTACCCAAACAAACTTTATATTCTTTATACCACCATCATCACAGGCTTGAAATAATGTATCAGCAGGCATACATACTGCCAATGATTAATACTTTATCACCCTCCCATCCTCCGCAAACAAAAAAGAAGAATGAATTCCCCAACAAAATTCATTTACTTGTAGAAAAAAGAGATAGGAGAGAGTTCCTAAAAATAGAATGGAAACTGTAAAAGGCACAAATGAACGTTGCCATTTTGTTAGCTACATTGTCATTGATGCAATGTGTTTGTGATACAACTCCAAAACCTTAAATTTAAATAGTTTTGATCCTTTCTCATAGTATAAATATCTGCAGGGAGAATGGGTTGGGTATAAAGGAAGGCTCTTCTCAACAGAGGTATTAAGTCAAAAGAAATAGCAGGAGTCAGTATTAATATATACACAGAAGACCCTCTGGATTTTGTGCAGTCCACCAAATACTATAGTAAACACTTACAGTTTTTTATACCTTCAAATTCAAGCTACCATTTCCTTTTGGAGCCTTATATTAGTGTTAGTGTTGTTTAAGGTAAAAATGCATCGAAAAGTGCCAAAATCTGCTGAGGCTCTCAGCACACAGCACAATTAATGCCCGACATTAGTGAAGAAACGCACAGATGAAAAGAAGATGAAAAAAATTCTATATATTTAATGAAAGGTAGAATAACTATAAACTCAAACAATAATTATATGGGCAAAAGAATTAGAAGAACAACAATTAAGAGAAATATATGAAGTAAATATCATATGAATCAAGGTCAAGAACCATCTTCACATTTCTAATTTAAACGCAAAGATGCATTTTTGAATTTCTAAAATAGATTTAGCAACTGGTTTTCTTCTACTAGATTTCTAATTTCCTATTTTTAGTTAGTATCATTCATACTGGTTACTTAACAATTAATATTACACTTTGCTAGCTATGCTTGTTGTTTAGTGCCATCCTTTTCCATATAGAGCCAATGGGTGATGCAATGCTTGGCTTAGCAGTTAGCTCTTGAGTGTCTACACTTAAACGCATGTAAGCGTGGCGTCCTAAACTTAAACAAGACTGCTAATACTGTGCTTAGTTTATCTTCAACCCCTTCATACATTTATATAGTTTTCTGTTTTTGGTGCAAGAATTTATTGCAATCTTTTAGATTCGCTACCATGGTCTGTTTAAGAGTCAAATTGTAAAATTAAGTAATGTGAGTTTGTGTAGTACCTCGGTCGGCCACCTAATTCAGATTGCAACTACTTACTTGCAAAACATAGTCAACTCTCATCTTATTAGTCCTCCAAAATAATACTGAGGCATTCAACTAGAAATGGAGGGACTAAGTTTCTACATGTATAGAGCAAATAAACTAGATACCAGCATTACATTGGGAATATATCGCATGCAGGCAAATTATGAGACTCACCATTTGAGCTTGGGGTCAGTGAAAACTGGACCCTTTTTCATGCATCCAAGGTATGTTTGGGAGTGAGGGCGCTCTTTGGCCAAGAGCAGTGAAAGGCGATCTATAATGGAAAATTAAAGCAACTCAAGTACATCAAAATTACAGGACATGGTAAATGCATAACAAGAACCACAAGTAAAGAACAGTAAGAATAGAAAAGCTTCAAAATTCTTGTTACCTGGCCTCAAATATATGTCGTCATCAGCTTTAACATAAAATTCAGAGTCATAAAGCGCATAGGCAGCTTTAAAAAAAGCTATGCTGCAAAAACAACTTGAGTAAGTATAGGAAACCAAAAAAGGAAAAAAATGATGAATTACTACATGAGAGCAGCCAGAACTAACGTTTTGTATGGTAGCTTACTGTACTTTTCTTCAATGTCTAATAGTAAAAAATCATCATATTGTGCTACCTCTTTTCTAAGCTCGGCCATTTTGGATTGATCACTTGTTCTACCAATTACAAATTTAAAAGCCAAGCCAGTAGCTTCTTCTAACCTGCAATTTCATTTACGTCGGTTTAGCAAAGTATAGATTCAAGAAATGCATAGAGACAGAGAAACACAACTACCTATAAACATAATAAATAAAGGAATAACATTGAGTTCATTTGTGAAATATCTGGTTCTAAGTGCTTAGCGAAAAAGGAAAACAATTTTTCCTTTTTTCTTTTTTTCCGCAAAAGGAGACAAAAAAAGGTATCATTGCCTTTTGGATATATATGGCAGGAAACTTCCAGTTCAATTCAACAAGAGCATGATAAAATTGTTCTATGAATAACTCAATTTCCACATCCTTAATTAAGAAAATGTCTTTTAACCGCAAGTCATACACATCAATTTATTCCCTATGACACACAAGCATATAAACTACAAGAGCAAGCTACCAGAAAAAACAAAAAAATGATAGAACGTTCATAAAATCGACTAACTAAATAGATTTTTAAGTTGATTACTAGAAAAAAGACTACACAGTAAATACTCCAAACACCTCACGTCAGTTCCATTAAAATGCTTATCTATAAGATAATGTGAATTTCCAAATGAAGGTAATCTCACACCTGTCCCTTCCATTGTATCTTTTACTTAGCTAAGTTTGTATTAATTTACGCATGGTTTTATGAAATCTCACAGCTATTCCTTCCATTGTCTCTTTTTCTTAGCTAAGTTTGTATTAATTACGCACGGTTTTATGAAATCTCACAGCTATCCCTTCCATTGTGCCTTTCTCTTAGCTACGTTTGTATTAATTACGCATGGTTTTATGAAATCTCAGAGCTATCCCTTCCATTGCGTCTTTTTCTTAACTAAGTTTGTATTAAATTAAACATGGTTTTATGAAATCTCACAGCTATCCCTTCCATTGTGTCTTTTTCTTAACTAAGTTTGTATCAACTATGCATGGTTTCATGAAATCTCACAGCAGATGAGCAGATCAATAAACAACAACAACAACAACAACATAGCTAGTGTAAGAGTCTTGGGAGGCTACGGTGTATGCAAACCTTACTTCTACAACGTGGAGGTAAATCACATCAATAAACTACAACAAGAACAACAAAATATCCCGTGTAATCTCACTAGGTGGAATCTGAGGAGGGTAGTGTGTATCCAAACCAGACCTTACTTCTACGTCGTGGAGGTAGAGAAACGGTTTCAAACGCACAACAATAAACTAAAGATTAATTTTTTTTAATTCCACATTCATAACAAATTACAGAGAGAGTAGTAGTAATACTTTTGAAGGCCTTGATGATCAGAAGGAAACCAAGTCTGCCTCAACGACCGGCGACGACCGGTGGAAGCAAACCCAGTTTGGATCCCAACAAAGCCCATGACTTTATGCCTCTTTTGCCCTTCATCTGAAACTCCACCAGTATCTTCACTTGCCTTACTACCAGTTCTATCCCAAACAACAGAAACAGATCGACGTTCAGCATATTTACAATTTGACCCCAAACCCTGCTTCGAAATTGCAATAAAACCGAACATAAACCCAGCCACACCGATGAGAGAACAGAGGATCAGGACCGTCGATCTGCGGGAGTAGATGGAGGAGGAAGAAGAAGATGGCCAAGCATTGAAAGATTTAGGAGATGAAGGCATTTCAAATTATGAGAAAATTAGCACATAATTTACAGAAATTGAAAGATAAAAAGGTTCAAAATTGGTGTTGGGAGTTGAGATTTTAGCTCTGTTATGGAAGTTACACTCTCTTGTTTGATGAGTTCTTGCAAATTGCAGTGTTAGGTGTATTTCATTTCCTCCATTTTTGTCCTCTTTCTGGAATTATTAGTATATTCAGCGAGCGAACGAGCGTTTGATTCTAGATTTTAAAAATATATCTTCTAAAAACTGTTACGTCATGAAATTTGATTAGATTTTCTTAAATATTTTCGAGTTTTCAAATTTTTTAACTATCTTTCAAATACAATGCATGTTCAAAGCAATATCTAACATTATTTATTTGATTTTTTCTGGATGTTTATGTAACGAATAAGAGTAAGCTAGGCTAGAGAAAAATAGATAGACAGAATGCTACAGTTTGATTCTTGTTTAGTTTTATATGTTTTATGTCCAACAACAATAACATACAAGTGTAATCGCACAAGTAAGATCTCCTACGGTCCTATCTTGTGAAGTAGAAATGTTGTTTTAGTTTGATTCTTGTTTAGTTTTATATGTTTTATGTCCAACAACAATAACATACAAGTGTAATCGCACAAGTAAGATCTCCTACGGTCCTATCTTGTGAAGTAGATATGTTGTTTTAGTTTGATTCTTGTTTAGTTTTACATGTTCTATGACCAATAACAATAACATATAATCTCACAAATAAGATCTCCTACGGTCCTATCTTGTGAAGTAGAAATGTTGTTTTAGTTTGTTTCTTACTTAGTATTATATGTTCTATGACCAACAACAATAACACATAAGTATAAACTCACAAGTAAGATCTCCTACCGTCCTATCTTGTGAGTAGAAATGTTGTTTTCACTAAACTCGAATTCAAAATGAAAGTTTTTGAAGCCAGCCATATGTGGTATGACCAATCAGATTTAAGGGTACCCATAAAGAATGACACTGCACCCTTCCTAATTTTTAAACGACTTCAACTTTTGTATAGAACAAATTCAAGACTGATCAACAAAAGAAGAACAGAAATAGCCCCCCAAAGGAATCAGGTAAATATCCCTAGACGCATTGAAAACTAGTTTAACTTGTAATTTACTCCATCACGCTTTACTCGTATAGTGAATTTTCTATTGGGGAATTAAAATCTTTTGACCACTTATAAAAAGAAAATAGTTTTTTCAAATATCTTAGGTGTAAAAATGAAAATCTTTTGTAAAAAAAACCATAAAAACTTTTAAAAAATGAAAATGACTTGAGAAAGCAATTCGCCCAGATTTTCATTTTCCGCATCGTTTTGCTTATTTTCTATCCCGCTTGACAAAGTCACTGGTGTATAGCTACGAAATTATAAATTATCAACGTCATTACACATTCACCTACAACACATTAATTCACTTCATCTAAACAAAAATGACTATCCACATTCATCTGCAAATTATCTACTCTACAACCTGCTTCCCCATGACTGATATATGTCAGAACCGGTTCCTCGGAGAGTTTTGAGCACTTGCCAGGCAGAGCATCAACAACATACTGGACTTCCACTGGTTGTAAATCATTTGAGTCCGGCAACCCGGTTTCAGTTTGACGCTCTGGATTAATGGTGTTTCCTTCACAGCCTTGCCTAAGCTCATGACCAGCAAGATTACTACCACCTTGATCTTCACAGAATTGAAAACTCTCAGACTGAGGTGGGTGTCTGACATCAGCTCCTGCGTTGACATCTTGAGATGGCATGCAATGTTGCATGGGCTCGATAATGGTGAGGCCATTTTCATGGCAAGATACTGTTCCACCCGGACGAACTGATTTCAAGAATGAAACATATCAATTCCAGTTTGTAGTGTTTAAGAAAGAGAAGATATCTTTAAAGTTGAAGAACATCAAACACTAAATACTCACCACTCGGTTGATCTGCATCAGCAACTTGAAACAAAGACTTCTTCAACCATACAGTTCCAGGGAACACCATGAGGTTGATATGACTTAGACTTCGTTTCTCATGATCTTCCAAGGGTTCAAAGCCAAAGCCACAAGTCCATGTTTCCACTACACCTGGGATAGCTGATATGACAAGTTTCTCAACCTTGAACGACTTTAGCATCTGGAAGTCATCACAAGGGAAACAAGTAAGCATACATGGCAAAAACTTGCTTCACTGTAAAATAAAAGATAATGTGCATCGCAAGCCCCAGAGACGAGGAAAAGAAGGGAACAAGCAAGGGGTTTCATAAGTAAAGCATGTTAAACATTTATTTAAAATAATTCAACACTAACTATAATTTGTTATCATATAAAATTAAAATTCCATAGGATTAACACCCATTTTTGGGGCTTATGTCCCACCCTCTACTAAGTAAAACATCTGAGTGGGACACCCGGCATTTAAAACATTGTTTCCTGTCAGATTACCTCCAGTATAGAATTTAGTAGGCGCCTGCACATTCCCTGGCGACGGTATTTACTGCATGTTGCAATCAGAGGCATCTCAGCAACTGTTACCCCATGGATCCTGCATAAGAACCAAATTCTGATTCAGAGAAAGATCGTCACCGCAGAAAAAATCCTGATTTTAGTGAGACAGTTTTATCAAACGGACAGCAAGGAGGCCACAGCTTGCTAGTCACAATTAATGATCGAGGTTATGGGGAAAAAAGTTTCAAGTAAACTATAACTCTTTTTGGCATCCCCATATAGTAAATGTAGGGATTGGATAGTGATAGTTAAGAAATTTCTAGTCTTTTTCTTTTTTTTTTTGGTCAGAGAAATTTATATACTAGTCGACAATACTTAAAGTAAGTTTCTTCAAAGCACCTTCTGTAACAGACATGAATGCACCAGTTATATCCAGAAACCTCCAGATGAAAAAAAATGAATATTTTTTCTATGAAATTCCAAAAATACCTAATAGTCTACCAAGCATAAATAACAGAAACAACCTGCAATGCACATGCAATATGCGCAAAGGCATCTCTTACTAAATCACAGTCTGGCCTCTTAATTTTAAGCAGCCGATAGGAGAAAATACTTCTAATACTCGCAAGAACAGAAAATACTTGATGAAATTGAAAGGCGTACAGTAAGAAACACAAACATAGCATACAAACCAAAAGATCAGGTCAAGATGGAACCGTGAAATTGAAATCGCAAGCTTAAGTACTTAAAGGAAGCTTCAACTCCAAATGTATCGTTTTTCCTTCTAAAGTTCCAACTCCAATAACACTGACATATTTTTTTCTTTAAAATAAACAAAAGAAAACAGGCCACAAATAAAAGGTAAAGGAGCACAAAGAAAATCAGATAAGATGCATATGCTCCAAGAATATCTGCATTGCAATAGACCGTGGAGTTTATAGAACAAGCAATGACAATGGACAATTGCATTCAAGATTATAAAGAATTACCTTACTGATGCTACAGCTACTGATATGTCATCTTTCTCCAGGATCATCGTGTAGAATCCAAGATAATTTAACCGAGCAAATTGTGATCTGTAAAGATTTTAAAGATAAGTCTGTCAGCACCACTTAAGTGTCATTGTATTTTGTAAAGTTGATATGAACATAGTCAAATGACACCATGGATGCAAGACCAAAGGCACCTTTTGATTTGGCTCATTGAATAGATGAAACTTATTCCATTTTTTGCATATTGTCATTATATTCCTTACAACATAATGCTTCAGATAAAATTGCTCTTATAAAGTTTTTCTGTCATTTCAACATAAAATATATTATTCTTAAATTTATAATTCAACCTTCCATTCAATTATTTTGAATAATTGAATGAGAACTGAATGAACAAGACATGCTAGGAATAATGCCTTATCTATCAAGTGCAGGAATTTTGGCAAAACGTGTAGGCTGTAGCTAATCTCACAACTGCTTTTGAAGAATGTGGAAGATCAAGCATTAAGCGATATACCCAACCACACAGGTAAGCAGTATGCCAAGATAGAAAAGAGTTGATGGGAAGCAGAAATACTCACCCCCAGCTGTATATCACATGGGGTATCATATCTATGCCAGTTCTTGGATCCACCATGGGAAGAAAGCACTCCTCCATAATCGTAAGGGAAACTGCTAACTTGGAGTTGCATTCTGCCTTCAAAGCAATAAACCGCTGAGAATGAACTTTGTGGTCACCATGAATGCACCTCAGAAGAGTCCACGAAATGCCATCAGCCAGATGATTAACAAACCCAATGCGAGAGTGAAGACCTTCATAAACCTGCAAAAGAGTATCGCTTAAGTTTTTCTGAAAAACAACTAAAATAATTCATAGTCAACCTTGCAATGAAGTTGATATTCTTTCATGCTAAAATCTTTCACTTATCAAGGAAAAGATCAAGCAGGTGAACTTAATCCAAGGCAACAGAACAGTACTTTGCAGTGAAAAACAGGTGTTTTTTACTATTACTATACATGGTGCAAAAATTTCTGTTCTTAGTTTAGCTGTTACTTCTAGATAGACCTACTCATATGATACATTGACAATATAACAATCATAGTTCATATCACATTCTCCTGCCATGTCATATCACATTCAAAGGAACTAGTAACCATTGATAGAACTTCAGACTCCACACTAAAACCTTCGAAGAGACAAAAATATGAAAGTTGATTTGTTTTATGTTACACTGAATTGCATCAGGGACTTACATCATTGAGCAAGCTTGTTTTATAGTAATGAAAAAGGTAAAGCTGAGATGACTAGCTCACCTCTTGACAGCTTTCGCTGCAGAACCATGTATCAGAGGCCAGACCACTTTTTGTAATCCTTAAATTACTGCATGCTTCATGATCTGTTCACAAATCATCAAAGCCATTGAGGAATTTAGTAACAGAAAACCAAGGAAACTTTTGGGAAGGAAGATGTATTTTCCCGCCCCCATAACTGAACAAATGTGAAAGAACATGATAATTCTCTGATCGAGGCTTCTGAAGTTTGCCAAATGCAAAATCTTAGTATTATTTGAGACCATGCATTCTGGGGTAAGAAAAGAATACAGAGCTCCAATACCAATACCAATATTTGGACATTTTCAGGCCTGCAATGGGAAAAGAATAGAAACCAAACAAGTCAAGTTCATGGGAGAACGCACATTTATGTTCACATTGTGAACATTTATATCCACCAGGAGAACTTGCTTCACTGCATTTGACCACGTCCCCACATTTCTGGCATGTGCACTGTGAACAGTACCAGCTCCCTTCAGGAAGCTCCTGAAACAAGAAATAATAAGTTAATCTACTAGAATTTATATCTCTTGTCCAGTGTCGTTAAACAAAATTCAGTACTCAACTTCATATGATACGCAACAAAATCAAAGGGAAACCAAGACATATGAACAGATGTGTTATTTTAGAAGAATCATACATTCATGCAGACACAAAACCAAAACAATATTGGTAAATAATTTATTTTTTTTGAGAATGAACAATATTGGCAAACAAATAGAGTACAGGTTTGTAGAGAACCCATGGTATGACTAACGAAAATGGTAAAAAAGCAATAAAAACAAAGTAAAACAAGTAATTAAGAAGAAAATGAGGGCAAATATAGTCCATTTAAGTGCAGACAAGGACATATTTGACCCCAACTAAATAGAGTGCAAATATGTTCCATTTCGCATAATGTTATGCAGCATTTGGTTGGCGATATTAGACAAATACCCGCATTTAGTTATGTGAAACCTTTCTATTATTTTATGGGGAATAGAATAGAAATAAGAATTCATGTAAAGTAATATGCAGATTAAAGTACTAAAGACAAAAATGTCATTAAAGCAAGAAATCCATGCACAGCAATCCCATCATTATTGTTACCTTCCTAAAAAACCAATCCCCCATCATTATTGATCACCACATAACAATCTCTACATTATTAATAGCAGCATAAAAATTCATTTATAATTTGTCATTGCACAGTCCCCAAAATATAATCACCATGGAAGTAGCATGTTAACCAAACAACCTCTAAAGACAAGCAGGACTAGTTTGCTAATTCCAGAAAAAGAGTAAAGCTCAATTTTGGCACAACTTCAACAATCTGTTTGATAGAATAGAACTAGAACAATTAAATGTTTCTTTTCAGGAAATGCCAATAGTTACCAAATCGGTGTTGAGAACTGTCCTAGGACCAAGTATCAGTATCTCATAGGACTACTAGATAAATAATTTTTTTAACCTGTTAACTTTATACACTAGGATTACAAGTAATACCACCGAATGTAAGACAAATTTTAAAGCTGATCAACCTGTAAATGTCATAACATTAGGATCACAAGCTATGTTGCTCGGACTCTTCAAAAATGTCAGCAGATGTGTGTCGGATTCTCCAAAAGAAGTGTATTTTTGGAGAATCGACACCTGTGCTGCATCAAGTGAAGAGTCCGCACAACTTAGATCACAAATAATTACATGAAATGCAAAACCAATTCTGACGTCAATCCTAAGATGTTCAGCAACAGAAATAGGAGACTTCAATTTTTTGTTAAAGGAATAAGCTCTGAAACTATTAAGTCCACCTTTCCATACATCAAAGAAGTTGCGTACATATAAAAAGAACACCAAAGAAGTTGCATGTCCTGTTCAGTCCTTACTCTCAATTATTTCCCTTTAAGGACTCGTCTTTCCACCAAAACAGTCCTTTTCTTTATAACCGAGAAATACCCGAGGCTCCATGGCAGACATTCGAAACTTAGTGGATAATGAGCCTGTCCCTCTAACTCGTATCCACTCAAACACCATGTTTTCTCTGTGGCAGGGTTCAAGCCTATGATGTACGTACATGTAACCCATACATCACACATTGCGCTATTACCACTAGAAAAGCACTGGGAGTCTTTGCGCCACAACAATCCTTATATGCATAAAACAGTAAAGGATATTTTATTTTTTTTATAAAGCACATACTATTTGTTCACTTCACAACTGTCCTATATAATATAAAAACATCTTTCTTTTAACTTCTACAAAGGAAGCAGTCCCTCCATCCAACATTTGTTTAATACATTACTTTCTGGATGTCCAAAAATGTAGTCCACTGTTCAATAAGAGACGCACAATAACTTTTTGACCTTCCAACATCACCTCCAATACACCTAAGCTGGATAATTCTAAGCGTCTACAAAATAATACTTGGAAACTTGGGGCTTTTCCAATGTCAAGCACCTATTAAATCATTAAAAACATGCTCTTTAGAACTCTAACTTGCCAAAGATGTACTATATTTAGGTCATGTAGGGAGTATTTATCTGCAAAACAATTTTCAGGCAATATTCGTTTTCACCCCTTGAAAGGACCAAAATCTTCCTTTTCTAAAGTATAATATAAGATGCCTACTAGTACTATATACCTAGAGTGCAAGTTCAGTGAGTGACGCATGAGACGGAGGTGGAAGTGAAGACAGATGCTCAAGTCATACCCAAGAAAGGAAATATCAAGTATCTTAGGTCCATTTCAACTGAAATGGTTCAAATGGTTCATGGCAAAGGTGTAACTTGAATGCATACGATACTGCTTCACCTTCAACATTTCAATGATAACTTTAAGAGGTCAATTACTTCCTCAAAATCAAACTTAACCACCACTATATGTTGGTCACTGAGGGTGTCCAAGGAACCTGTTGCTACATATGGGATAGCTGATTTAGAAAGTTTAAAAGTTGATGCATTCACCAGCACTCTGATGATAAAACACATCAGCATCTTTGAAAGAATTAAGACGGATTAGAAACTGGTTCAGAGAATATATCTCCTTCCTAGGGGAAAAATACTTTCACAATATAACGTCAGCTAAAATCATATAAGAACCCATGCATAAAGCGCAAGGACAAATCTTTTGACATCTTACAATTTACAAGTGGATTAAACTTAAACATTGAGCAAGAAAATTATTTATTCAAGGCAAGATAAAGGCATCAAACTGACTCGAACAAGTAAACTAAGTGAAAAGGGTCAAAAGACGAACCTGTGTGAACAAGCATGCTAGATGGAATGTAGCTGGACAGTTGTCACAGCAAATCAGTTCGCCTCCATCACCACATCGCCCGCAACTGTCATCATTTTGGTCCCTTTCCTCAGCTTGGGAAGTTTGAGAAACTGCTCTCCGTGCCTTGTATTCATCTGACCAAGCCTCAAGCTGACATAAGGTGAATGGCTTACCATTTTCCATGAAAAGATTCAAACAGGGACGATTGAACTTAAAACCAGCATGATTTTTGAACTCCGAGATGGAGAGCACCTGGTCACAGCAATTACACAGTATTCCATCAGTGGTAATAAAGCCGGTTTTTACCACAGAATCATCCTTCAAGTTCTGGTACTGGATCACTTCATTTAGGGAGACAACCCCAGAATGAATTAACCAGGATAACACAGTCCTTGAGGCAAAGGTAGGCCATTTTTCTTCGGGGAAGTGTTTTCCACCCTTGTTGAGGCAACGTAAAAGCAACTTACAACCACTCTTCTGGTTCTTCCTTTTCCTTAGAGGTTTGATTTTACCAGAGGACCTTTTGTTGCCAGATTTGCATGTCGTGTTTCTAAATACGGCTGAAATTAAGAGATCATCGTCACTAAGACAGCATGTCTTACGTTTCTTTGGCCCAGTTTTGTGCTTGCTTGTAATTACTTCATGAAATCCACTCTTCCTATAAGATGGATCAAATTGGTCATCTTGGTAACCATTAGCAAATTCCATTTCTGATAACTTCTTTGATTTCTTCAGGACCTTCCTTTTCAAGACTGAACTTTCTGCATGAGGTATACCATCAGAAATTATTGTCAGAGATTTGGTCATATTATCAGATCCTCCAATCGAGGTTAGTGCATTTTCTGAACAAATAGGAACTTCAAACAAACAATATTCCATATGTTCACTGGTTGTTTCAGATCCACAAGATGGTAAAGGAGCTAATTCCAGTAGATCATTACCATTTTTTAAGAGTTTTCTGTATTTATCAGCACCCTCACTGACAGTATCCTTTAAGCACATGGATCTTTCATTAGGATAATAACAAGATACACCATTCATACATTTGCCTTCACCCATCTGGGGCTCTGTTAAGTTGAGAGAACTTTCATCACCATACTCCTCGTGGATCCATTTATCTGTCTCAGTACTTGTCAATGCACTATCTGAGACAAAAGATGAGCTGCAAAGCTGATTCTGCAAAGCCCTCTCATCAGCAAACATATTTCCTGTGTCGTCTACATTCTTTATGTTATTTTTAACAGGAGCGGTGGCCAAAGTCATTTTGGCTTTAATTGTTTTTCCTTCTTTGAGAGAGCGCAATGCCTTGTCAATGAACACCACAGTTACAAAGGGATCGAGGAGACTCCAAAGCCGAGCCAATGCAGAAGCTGTTTCCAAGGTAGCCAGTTCTTTATCAATCTCCTTCACTGAAACTGAGAGGTCACTCAAAAATTGTGTCATATCAGACCACAACCTACAATCCTTTTCTGGAAAAATACCATCTGCATAAGTAAGCAAACTCTGTCCACACAAGGTCCAGGCTCTCCAGAATTCACGAATTGGTCTTCCTTCAGGTGACTTGTAAACATACTCACCAATTCCATGAAATTTATTATTACGTTTACGCCTCCCGATTACCCAGCCTGCTGCTCTGAGCAAACGATGGATGTGGTGCCGTAGAAGAGGGCGAGGGTCATTTGGAGAATCCTTAATCGTTAGCAATTCAGATTCATCCAGTTCTACAAAGCAATGGTCCCTCCACTTTGGCTTGTTAGGTCGAAGAATTCCTGATGACTTCGCAGCACTGCCAATTGCATAGCTTTCCTGAGAAGCAGGTGATGCAATTGCTTTACCAACAACATCCTTCCATCCATTTCCTTCTATTTTAGATGATCTTAATACTGATGACTCCATTTCACCAAGCACATGACTTTTGTCCAGCACATTGTGCCGCTTCTGCAAATAAGAACTTGATTTAACACCTTGGTTTGAAGATTCAACTATATGACAAATTACATTCAAAGAAGGGCAGGAAGAAGGTTGCGGAGTTATATCTGCAGGTACTATGTCCAAGGAAGGTAATGGTTCGGATTCCTTTTCCACATGATTATTGGTTAGCTCTCGTTCACAAGGGTCTTCTCCAGAATCTTCCTTTATGTCATGAGAATCATGATGTACTGTCAAACCAAAATCTTCACCACACAAATGTCCAGGTTCATCTGTCTGGCTAGTAAGGTCGCCCTCAAAGTTGATCATTCCGGTCACAAGACACCTTTTGGTATCACCCTCATTTCCAAAGTACACATTTGCAAATATCTGTGTCTCATTCACTGACCCATCAAAGCCATCATCACGCAGGCCTTCAATGTCTTTGTTGAACAGCATCTTTGCTGACTTATTACTTCTCCACAATCCTAAAGTTTTTAGTGTATCCTTGGTCAAATGCTAACCATCAAAAAGGAATGAAAGACCAGCATCAAGCCTCACTGCAGAATAAATCTCATCTCGGAATGATCTGTAGTCTGGACTTATAATATCCACTTGTATGCATCTGCACAGAAACAGAAACACAAAATTCTAAGAAATTCACAGCAGTGCAATAATTCATATCCATGACAAATGAGTCAACAAGCAGATCTCTTTCCACGCTAAATTAATGCAATTCTGAAAAATCAAATGCCGGTTGCTTTTACAAAACAAAGCCCAGAAACTTATTTAGCCACAACGGCTACTGGCCTGTTGCCTCCAATTTCAAGGTTAAATTATCATTTCTTTCAATCCCCTAGTCATAAGCACGATACAAAAGATTCCAGATGAAGAGGGAGAGGGTTGGAGTAATTAGTATGGAGCAAATAGTGTTTCATGGACCAAGGAATATGATGTTCCTGTCTGATTCTTCAGAATTATATATGAGGCTTGATCATTATCAAGGAAAGGATGTCATCTGAGACATGTTTCGTTTAATTCTATAAGAGGCGGCTGTCGTAACAAGTAAAGAAAACGTTGCAGGAGCAGGAAGCAACTGAAACCAAATGAGGCAACATCAAGGGTTTAACGAAGTAACGAACTGACAAATTAAGGAAAACTAATTATTCCTAATCAGGGCACAGAACCAGTGCATCAAAATCAAGTCTTTCTTTGTTTATGCAATGTCTTTGAAGTTAAAAGTAGACAACGATTACAGTTAAATTCAAGCAGACGCATAAACTCATAAAACAATATACTATAGACCTTTTGCTCTTTTTTGTTAAGTGTTAGGCCATACAGAATTAGATAATCGAGAAGTCCAGATACTCAAATACTACCTTTCCTAATTTGATGCATTTGTATAACACAAAAGGGAAAAACAATCAAATTTAAAACAAAAATCTAACAAAAGCTGCATTAGCAAAAAAAAAAACTAACAAATACAGAAAGAGTGGCTGCTGTTCAATCCTTCAGCAAAATAACCGAAAAAGGAGAAAACCGTTCCGAGAAAGTTAACATATCCGGAAATGACCGAAAAGGAAAACATATAAAGTAACAATTCATCGAAATTCAATCAAAAACGCACAAAATTCAGTAATTTTCCGGATCCATAAAGCCGAATCCATATAGATAGATATCAAGTATTCAATTAAAACAACAAATCCGCCGCAGCGCCGCTTACACCGCTTCACCAGAAAACATACCTGAATTTAGAAATGCATTTCTCCGATGACTGTTAGGGTTTGGGAAACTCCCGTGCGGTTAAGGGCGAAGAGGATCTGACGATAAGGTCATTCGTCGGTAAAACTTTACCATCCTATCGCCGGAAAACTCAGAAGTGAAGAAATGACTGTGTGAAAGGCTTTGGCTTTGGAATGAACGAATCGCTCACTAAAAAGTACAAAAAGATAAACACCATTAACAACTGAATACACTTTCTTCTTTCTCTCTCTACTTCGTCCGCCATGTGCGTGAGTGACCTTATATACTGTTAACCCACTTAGCACTTGCTTGTCTGTTTGTTAAATTTTCTGCTTGAGCATTTATTATTATTTTCCTTTAAAAAAAAAAGGAAAAAAATATTTACCGCTTTGTTTAATTTTTTTTGCCATTTGAATTTTGATGGTTTTATTAGTGGAATTGTTTTATTAAACATTTTTGTGGGCTTGTTTTTCTTTTTTGACGCGTGTTGGTCGTTTGAGTTGGATGGTTTTTTTAGTGGAATTGTTGTATTGAGCGTTTCTGTGGGCTTGTTTTTCTTTTTTCATTAGGAGTGTGGACAAAGACACATGTCGTTATGTGAACGCAATTCGAGATATATTAAAGTGACTTTGATGACATCATAAGTAATTTGTGGCGAAATTCATGTGATGCTATATTTTTGTTTTTTATTATCTAATATATGTAGAAAAGAAAATTTAAAATGTCATTGAATTATATGCAAGTAAATTGTTAAGAAAATTAATGATTCTATTTTTAAACAAGTTAAACTAATGTTGTGGTTGTCTCCTTGGGTAGGAAAGAAAAAACTTGATAATGTTGATAGTGAGAAGATTCAAACTTGAGATGTTGCTCATGGATGGAACTAAAGGATAAATGAAGATTGGGATATTCTGGTATTTGTTAAAGCTTATAACAAATCTCATTGAAAAATGATTGAAGTATTAAATAAAGTCTCAAATTAGCAAAAGAAAGGGGCTATCAAAAGTTAGAACGAAAAATCAACTATTTATTTATCGTCAACTTAGTTGATGAGAAAAATTTATAATGTCACTTTTTTAGATTCGTTATTAAAGATTGTTTATATTTGTTGAAAGTAAATAATATCACTATTATTTATTTATGAAGAAGGCAAACAAATATGCATATCTTCGGATGAACGACAATCATAAATATGCAGCAAATTTATTAATAAGAAAATATACATCTAAGATTATGAAGTTTATTTTCTTGTAGAGTTAAGTCATTTAATTTATGAACGATGTTAAAAAATTTATTTAGTTCTTCGATCTACGGAAAAATAATAATTTAATTTTCATTCTATTTCTTTTGAATCTAAATAAATATCAATGCAAAATTAATTTAATATTCGATTTGCATTATTGATGTTAAGAGACTTCAGTTTAATTGTTACGTAGTATATTATACTTTAGGTCTAAAAATTAAATAACTAAAATTTGTGCTTACTCATGCCGTAAATATGTTTACTTTTAATTGAAAACTAGTGAACTCATCAAAAGTAAATTAATACTAGCAATGAATATCATATTTACAAAGATGCTTAATAGAGTATTAGTTTACCTTGCATATGTTTGTATAGATTGTTTTTATTTAATGAACACACATTTTAAAATTTTATAAATATCATAATAACATGATTGTAATGTAATAATTGACGATGATCATAATTAATAGAGAAGACTTAATTTTTTATTTTTTCATTCTTGTTTATTTCATTTTTTGTTTCTTCTAATACCTTTTCTCCTCCTTTCTCTTTCCCTTCTCCTTTTTCAGTAATAGAGGATTTTTATTCATTAATCAGATTAATAAGTTATTACATAAGGAAACTAACCTAGACAACATAGTGCATATTTTGTTCCTTTCAAATATAGAAATAACAAGAGGGGCGGGGGTTAGGTTAAAATATCAAGCTTTCAAAAATATGAAGTCCGCATCATTTTCTTGCTAACTGATCCGCTATTCCATTAATTAGCTTTTATATATATACTTGATTGATGCCCTTTATGCTTCATGCATGCAGTAGGTATCTGCAGTCGTCGATCAAAGTTTGATAGAAACTATCTTTGTTAAATAACATGTTGATGATTTCATAGAAATCAATTTCAATTACTATTTTTCCTCCTTCTAAATCTAAATTTCTTCGTCTTCATACCCTTTACCATTTATTTCCTTGCACTTTGATTGTCTTCTTCGTTGTCTTTCTCTCCTTTTTCTCCTCTAATAATTTAATTTTCAATTTTTTCTTTCATAATTTCTTTCATTTTAAATTAGATAAGTTTTATAGGTGAAATCTTAAAAACAACAAAATTATATTAATATGTGTCTTACACTTTAGACTAGCCTATTACTATACGATGAAGATATATTGATATATTGAAGTAAAGAATTAGAGTTATAAAAAAAATAAAGTATAATTGAACTAACTTATTGAGACACTAATCATATATGACTATGACTTAGCTTATTACTAGATATAGGACCCCGTGCCAGCACGGGGCCCAATATATGTTACTGTTTCTGTTTTAATTTATGTGGTACATATGAAATTTGAAGTGAATCAATTTTTTAGTATGTTTTTATATATTTTAAGTTGCTAATTATTTGTATTTAGAGTATGTTTTACGTAAATATATTAGAAATCACAATAATTAACAAGTTAATATAAAAAAGAACTTATAAAAAATTCATTGACTTTTGAAATTTCATTTGTATCACATAAATCAGGACCGAGTAATATATATGAAAATTACATAAAACGTACTATAACTCACAATAATTAGCAACTTAAAATATCTATATATCTATATTTCTCTCAATTTATGCGGCATAGATGAAATTTTGAAAGTTAACAAAAACTGTTTATATGTTTTGAAATATTTTAAGCTATTAATTATTATGATTTATAATACTTTTTACATAAAAAAAATTATTTATATAAAGTATAAAAGAGAAAATTTAGAAAAAGGAAACATAAATGTCAGCAGGAGTCCAATTTATGTTAATTTCTATGTTTTAATTATTGTAATACCGATTGAATTTGGAGAGCCAACTAAAAAAATTTAAAGGTTTTTTTTTATAAATTTTAAGTTGTTAACTATTATAATTTATAATATTTTTATTAATTTTAAACCAATATATGTTTTTCTCTGTCTCAATTACATGAGACATATGGAATTCGGAGAGTCAACTAAAATTTTAAAATATGTTGAGTTGTTAATTATTATACCTTATAGTACTATTACGTGATTTTCAAATAAAATATGTATTTTTTAATTTCAATTTATATGTCATTGATATAATTACATATATTAAGTAATGAAGAATTAATGTGTAAATTATGTGACACCTATGAATTTTGGAGTGTAAATCAAATTAGTTATATGAATTTGTTTTAAAAAGCGGTTAATTATTATAATTTATAATACTTTTTATATATTTTTTAAATGATATATATATATATATATTTAACAATTATTTGACACTTTAAATTCTATCAATGCCATATAAATTAGGATAAAAAACCTAACATATAATATTTAAATATATTTAAAAATAATATAAGTAATACTATACATTACAATAATTAACAGCTTCATTATTTAAAACTTATATACAAAATTTAATTGACTCTCTAAATTCTATTGGTACCACATAAAATGGATTATATGATAAACATATATTGTTTGAAATTGACGAAAAAGAAACTATAAATTACAATAATTAACAAAATAAATCTCTCGACTCCAACAAATCTATCAATTAATGCCACATAAATTGGGACATGGCAAATAACATATATTATTAAAAAATTAGGTTCAAAATGTACTATAAAATACAATAATTAACAACTTAATATATTAAAGAGACATATAAAAAATGGTTAATATTTGAAATTCTGCGTGTGCCACATAAATTAGAACAAACAGAGTAATAAATATTTTTTTCAAAATTATGTTAAAAAAAAGTACTACAAATCACAATAGCTAACAATTTAAAATATTTTTAAAATCATATAAAAATTTCAATAACTTCTCAAATTCCATAATATAACACTTAAATACTACATATTATATATTAATTACTATACTATAAATGACTTAAATACTCCATATTATCTATTACAATAATTAACAATTATTTGACACTTTAAATTCTATCAATGCCATATAAATTAGGATAAAAAACCTAACATATAATATTTAAATATATTTACAAATAATATAAGTAATACTATACATTACAATAATTAACAGCTTCATTATTTAAAACTTATATACAAAATTTAATTGACTCTCTAAATTCTATTGGTACCACATAAAATGGATTATATGATAAACATATATTGTTTGAAATTGACGAAAAAGAAACTATAAATTACAATAATTAACAAAATAAATCTCTCGACTCCAACAAATCTATCAATTAATGCCACATAAATTGGGACATGGCAAATAACATATATTATTAAAAAATTAGGTTCAAAATGTACTATAAAATACAATAATTAACAACTTAATATATTAAAGAGACATATAAAAAATGGTTAATATTTGAAATTCTGCGTGTGCCACATAAATTAGAACAAACAGAGTAATAAATATTTTTTTCAAAATTATGTTAAAAAAAAGTACTACAAATCACAATAGCTAACAATTTAAAATATTTTTAAAATCATATAAAAATTTCAATAACTTCTCAAATTCCATAATATAACACTTAAATACTACATATTATATATTAATTACTATACTATAAATGACTTAAATACTCCATATTATCTATTACAATAATTAACAATTATTTGACACTTTAAATTCTATCAATGCCATATAAATTAGGATAAAAAACCTAACATATAATATTTAAATATATTTACAAATAATATAAGTAATACTATACATTACAATAATTAACAGCTTAATTATTTAAAACTTATATAAAAAATTTAATTGACTCTCTAAATTCTATTGGTACCACATAAAATGGATTATATGATAAACATATATTGTTTGAAATTGACGAAAAAGAAACTATAAATTACAATAATTAACAAAATAAATCTCTCGACTCCAACAAATCTATCAATTAATGCCACATAAATTGGGACATGGCAAATAACATATATTATTAAAAAATTAGGTTCAAAATGTACTATAAAATACAATAATTAACAACTTAATATATTAAAGAGACATATAAAAAATGGTTAATATTTGAAATTCTGCGTGTGCCACATAAATTAGAACAAACAGAGTAATAAATATTTTTTTCAAAATTATGTTAAAAAAAAGTACTACAAATCACAATAGCTAACAATTTAAAATATTTTTAAAATCATATAAAAATTTCAATAACTTCTCAAATTCCATAATATAACACTTAAATACTACATATTATATATTAATTACTATACTATAAATGACTTAAATACTCCATATTATCTATTACAATAATTAACAATTATTTGACACTTTAAATTCTATCAATGCCATATAAATTAGGATAAAAAACCTAACATATAATATTTAAATATATTTACAAATAATATAAGTAATACTATACATTACAATAATTAACAGCTTAATTATTTAAAACTTATATAAAAAATTTAATTGACTCTCTAAATTCTATTGGTACCACATAAAATGGATTATATGATAAACATATATTGTTTGAAATTGACGAAAAAGAAACTATAAATTACAATAATTAACAAAATAAATCTCTCGACTCCAACAAATCTATCAATTAATGCCACATAAATTGGGACATGGCAAATAACATATATTATTAAAAAATTAGGTTCAAAATGTACTATAAAATACAATAATTAACAACTTAATATATTAAAGAGACATATAAAAAATGGTTAATATTTGAAATTCTGCATGTGCCACATAAATTAGAACAAATAGAGTAATAAATATTACTTTCAAAATTATGTTAAAAAAAAGTACTACAAATCACAATAGCTAACAATTTAAAATATTTTTAAAATCATATAAAAATTTCAATAACTTCTCAAATTCCATAATATAACACTTAAATACTACATATTATATATTAATTACTATACTATAAATGACTTAAATACTCCATATTATCTATTACAATAATTAACAATTATTTGACACTTTAAATTCTATCAATGCCATATAAATTAGGATAAAAAACCTAACATATAATATTTAAATATATTTACAAATAATATAAGTAATACTATACATTACAATAATTAACAGCTTAATTATTTAAAACTTATATAAAAAATTTAATTGACTCTCTAAATTCTATTGGTACCACATAAAATGGATTATATGATAAACATATATTGTTTGAAATTGACGAAAAAGAAACTATAAATTACAATAATTAACAAAATAAATCTCTCGACTCCAACAAATCTATCAATTAATGCCACATAAATTGGGACATGGCAAATAACATATATTATTAAAAAATTAGGTTCAAAATGTACTATAAAATACAATAATTAACAACTTAATATATTAAAGAGACATATAAAAAATGGTTAATATTTGAAATTCTGCATGTGCCACATAAATTAGAACAAATAGAGTAATAAATATTACTTTCAAAATTATGTTAAAAAAAAGTACTACAAATCACAATAGCTAACAATTTAAAATATTTTTAAAATCATATAAAAATTTCAATAACTTCTCAAATTCCATAATATAACACTTAAATACTACATATTATATATTAATTACTATACTATAAATGACTTAAATACTCCATATTATCTATTACAATAATTAACAATTATTTGACACTTTAAATTCTATCAATGCCATATAAATTAGGATAAAAAACCTAACATATAATATTTAAATATATTTACAAATAATATAAGTAATACTATACATTACAATAATTAACAGCTTAATTATTTAAAACTTATATAAAAAATTTAATTGACTCTCTAAATTCTATTGGTACCACATAAAATGGATTATATGATAAACATATATTGTTTGAAATTGACGAAAAAGAAACTATAAATTACAATAATTAACAAAATAAATCTCTCGACTCCAACAAATCTATCAATTAATGCCACATAAATTGGGACATGGCAAATAACATATATTATTAAAAAATTAGGTTCAAAATGTACTATAAAATACAATAATTAACAACTTAATATATTAAAGAGACATATAAAAAATGGTTAATATTTGAAATTCTGCATGTGCCACATAAATTAGAACAAATAGAGTAATAAATATTACTTTCAAAATTATGTTAAAAAAAAGTACTACAAATCACAATAGCTAACAATTTAAAATATTTTTAAAATCATATAAAAATTTCAATAACTTCTCAAATTCCATAATATAACACTTAAATACTACATATTATATATTAATTACTATACTATAAATGACTTAAATACTCCATATTATCTATTACAATAATTAACAATTATTTGACACTTTAAATTCTATCAATGCCATATAAATTAGGATAAAAAACCTAACATATAATATTTAAATATATTTACAAATAATATAAGTAATACTATACATTATAATAATTAACAGCTTAATTATTTAAAACTTATATAAAAAATTTAATTGACTCTCTAAATTCTATTGGTACCACATAAAATGGATTATATGATAAACATATATTGTTTGAAATTGACGAAAAAGAAACTATAAATTACAATAATTAACAAAATAAATCTCTCGACTCCAACAAATCTATCAATTAATGCCACATAAATTGGGACATGGCAAATAACATATATTATTAAAAAATTAGGTTCAAAATGTACTATAAAATACAATAATTAACAACTTAATATATTAAAGAGACATATAAAAAATGGTTAATATTTGAAATTCTGCGTGTGCCACATAAATTAGAACAAACAGAGTAATAAATATTTTTTTCAAAATTATGTTAAAAAAAAGTACTACAAATCACAATAGCTAACAATTTAAAATATTTTTAAAATCATATAAAAATTTCAATAACTTCTCAAATTCCATAATATAACACTTAAATACTACATATTATATATTAATTACTATACTATAAATGACTTAAATACTCCATATTATCTATTACAATAATTAACAATTATTTGACACTTTAAATTCTATCAATGCCATATAAATTAGGATAAAAAACCTAACATATAATATTTAAATATATTTACAAATAATATAAGTAATACTATACATTATAATAATTAACAGCTTAATTATTTAAATATTTTTTTAATAATATATGTTATTTGCCATGTCCCAATTTATGTGGCATTAATTGATAGATTTGTTGGAGTCGAGAGATTTATTTTGTTAATTATTGTAATTTATAATTTGTTTTTCGTCAATTTCGTCGACTATTTTTTTTATTAATTATTGTAATTTATTGTTTCTTTTTTGTCAATTTCAAACAATATATGTTTATCATATAATCCATTTTATGTGGTACCAAGAGAATTTAGAGTTAATTAAATTTTTTATATAAGTTTTAAATAATTAAGCTGTTAATTATTATAATGTATAGTATTACTTATATTATTTGTAAATATATTTAAATATTATATGTTAGGTTTTTTATCCTAATTTATATGGCATTGATAGAATTTAAAGTGTCAAATAATTGTTAATTATTGTAATAGATAATATGGAGTATTTAAGTCATTTATAGTATAGTAATTAATATATAATATGTAGTATTTAAGTGTTATATTATGGAATTTGAGAAGTTATTGAAATTTTTATATGATTTTAAAAATATTTTAAATTCATAACTATATATTTCAATGTACAAGATTTTGATAAAATAAAATCTTTAAAGTTAAAGTATAATGTTTTTGAAATTTAAATTATTAAAACATATATAATGATTTTATAGGAAAAAATAATATCATATAAAATTAAATGAAAAGGATAATGAATTCAACTTTTACCATGATAAGGTTGAAGAATATTATTTAAGTGGAAGGAGGTGGGGCCCACTTATATATGTACAAGTACTTTAATGCAATGGAAGGACCAACATTGTACAAGTACTTTAATGCAATGTTGGTCCTTTCCAACTCTCACTTCTAAATAAGAGTAATATACTAGTATTTATTAAATCAAGATTAATAAGAGTGAAATTTAAAATAACAGTGCAATACAAAATTTTAGTATAAAAAGTGAAACGTGATAGGTCAAACTTTAGATCATGACAATAAAAATTTAAGATTAGAGAAAAGTCAACATATTATAATATCAATTAAGGTGACATTTTTTATTTGAAAAAAAAAGGGATAGATTTTAAGTAAGCATACATTGAATATTAAGAATTATTAGAAAGGAATTTTGTTGTTTGACTACTTTTTTAAATAAAATTAGCGATCGATCTACTCTTCACAATTTTTTTTATGCAGTTAATTACAGCTTCTAATATAAGAGAGTTAACTTTTACTTTTTTGTTAGGGGGCTTAATAATTTTTAACTTTTAAGTTATGTTACATTTTTGAGTTTCTATTATATCTTTTTAAATTAAAAAAAGAACTTCATTTGTAGTTGATGACGTTGAATCAAACAAATTTGAAACTCTTTTTGTTAACCCATTTAGGCTAATATGTATATCGAATAGCTATAATCTTACTGCTATATGTATATCGGATAACTATAATCTTACTACCATATCAGTGATGGAAACTACAAGGAACTATGCTTGCCCGTGGTCACCCTACTATATGATGCATATTGTTGATTAATATAAATTACTATCGTCTTCTATCAAAAGAAGAAGTAAAATAACAAAGGTAAATAAAAATGATTTAGAGATTCATAAGGTTCACACTTAATGCCTCGAAGGCTCGAAGCTTATGCATTATTTGTATTAAATAAAATATTCAATTTTACGTTCTCACTTTCTAAAACATTGATTTAAACTGTATTTTAAACTTCAATACTTCAGTTTAATAGTTGCACCAAACTTTAAACCATTAATTTGAAGCTCTCAATCCAATATTACTTCATTGTAGTAAATTAGAACTTTCTAATTTTGTTATGAACATATTATAAGCATTTATGTCCATAATTTTATGGAGCAATTCTCACTAGTATGTAACAATAGATCTCACGTAACGAATTTTTTTATTTTATGAGTTCTAAATTATAAAATGATAATTTTACATAATAATAACTATATTCTTAATTTAATATATAAATAAAATATATTAGTTAAGAAAAAATATATTATGTTCAAGCTTTTAATTTTCGAATTGCTTCTCTATACCAAAGGCTTAAACGATCCTTAGTTATTGAAAAAGTTTCATCCTTGTACCATAACTCGGGTCAGGGTCGGCTCTACAACTTTGAAAAAAAAATAATTGCCTTAGGCCCCAAAAATTGAGGAGCCTCATTTTAAAAATAAATAAATAGGTTATAAGTATTATTTTTAAAAAAATATCGAATATTACTTGTAGAAAATAAATTTTTTTCATAAAAGAGCAAAGAAGTAATAAAAGTTCGACAAATTACGAATCCTATGTCTCAAGAAAGATTAAATATTGGCTATAATAAACTTCATAAAAATAGATATTTAAATTTAAGGTCTCCATTCGAATTTGTCTTTAGACCTCCAATTTATTAGAGCCGCCCCTGACTCGGGTCGATACATGTGTAACACTATGAAATGATATTTCACAACTATCCCCACAACGTGTTAACTCAATGCATCCATGGAACACATGACCAATTTTTATTAGCCATTTCTATCCTCGGGCTTGACCCTCTTTAGCTCAAGCGTATTATAAAAATGGCAGCACCAATATTGCGACACCTCACTACTCCTTTCCCTTCCTTTATAAAACTCAACCAAACCCCCAAAATTCACTCATTTTTCACTTTCTCCACTCATCCCAACTCTAGAAAATTATCTCGAGGAACTTCAATTTCAGTTTCAGCCATGGCTTCTGCTACTAAGAAGGTTCGTATTATCTATACTTTTCTCTATTGGAGACAGATTCAGAATTTGAAGTTTATTATATATGATAATAACTGTAGATTTATTTACGGTTCCTTTATACATTTGTTTGTTATAGGTATTGGTTCCGATTGCGATTGGTACAGAGCCGATTGAGGCTATAGTGCCGATAGATATACTGCGGAGAGCTGGTGCGGAGGTTATTGTTGCTTCCGTTGAGAATCAGCTTCAGATTGAAGTAATGTATGGGATTAAGATCGTTGCTGATGCTCTAATTTCGGATTGTGTAGATACTGAGTTCGACCTTATTTCGCTTCCGGTATGTTTGTTGTTCAAGCTCACAAATTAGGCTTTGCTGAATTGAACATTGGTTAATTCTTTTATCTGATATTTTGGTGGAAGAGTCAGTATAAACTACTCATGAATTATAGAAGCATATGTTCATTATTATGTGATTTAGTTTTAGCAAGACCATTGCAATCACTTGTGGAAGAAGGCAGATGCTATGATGATTATTTTGTCATGTCCATTTTTGTGTGTGTCCATGAAAATTGTTAATTCAATTAAAGAGTTAACAGTTTTGCATTACATTATCTTTGTTACTTCTAATGATTTTAAAAGAGACGTGCTCAAAGAAGCAAAAGAGGATGCCTACACAATTCTTGTCCATTTTCCAGATCTTTGTATTGGAAAAGCAAGTAAATCCTTTATAGTTGTATTGGTTAGTAACTGGAAATGATGAATATTGCAAGAAGGATCTCTTCTTACATGTCCTGTCCCTTTTCCTGAGCCAACATGATGTATGATACTTAAATGTTTCTTGATACTGGTCAAGTCTCATTCAGGGACACATGACGATAGCTTCTGTAGTTATGATTCTTTTTTTTGGTTAATGTTTTCACCATTCTTCAGGGAGGGGTACCTGGTGCAGCCAACCTTGGGAACTGCAAAATTTTGGAAAGCATTGTAAAAAAGCAAGCTGAAAATGGAAAGCTATATGCTGCAATATGTGCTGCTCCAGCGGTAGCACTTGGATCATGGGGGCTTTTGAAGGGGCTGAAAGTGAGCTCATTCATTTCTTTCCCTGCTTAAAATTCAAGTATGTTCTTTTTCTTTTGAAGGGACTGAAAGTTAGAATTGTGTTTTTCCTTTGTTCTTTTAAAGGCAACGTGTTATCCATCGTATATGGAGGAACTATCATCTCATGCCATTGCTGTTGAGTCAAGAGTCCAAAAGGATGCGAAAGTTGTGACAAGTCGTGGACCAGCAACATCCATCGAGTATGCTGTTGCATTGGTTGAGGAGTTGTATGGAAAAGAGAAGGCTAATGAAGTTTCTGGCCCACTGGTATATT
Source organism: Solanum tuberosum (assembly GCF_000226075.1). Lineage (NCBI taxonomy): Eukaryota > Viridiplantae > Streptophyta > Magnoliopsida > Solanales > Solanaceae > Solanum > Solanum tuberosum. The sequence goes on along the minus strand of NW_006239025.1, from coordinate 741,957 downwards.
TCCAATCTCATCTCTTCGTTTTATCATAAAAGTGGAAGCAATGTATTGGCATGATGTGGGACATGGTGTTGTAGACCTAAAATTTGGGATATTCAAGACTTGGATTTGCATCTGTGTCTTATGTTAATATATATGTGCTGAAACAAGAAAGTATATTCCTGTCTCTTCTATGTATGATTCTATTTTTGGAGGAGATAAACTAACTGAAATGTTAAAATGTATCCTACTATGCCGCAAAAGAAAAGAAGGTTGTTTCTATTCTATGTCATAGTTATGTGAACAAGTAGCTGGAGGAACTGCGGGTGTTCAACTGATGCATAATTGGCTGAAGGTTGGGGTAGCAAAATCGCTGTCTTCTTCTTCTTAGAATCTGATCTTTTGGAGGAGAGTTGAGTAGTTATGACAAATAGTGTTGAAAATCAGAGCCCGGTCTCACCTTTGTTGATTTCTATTCAAGATCAAGATGCAGAATGCAACATTGTGGGCTCGTAGCTTTTCTCATCATATATCATCTTGGCCCACTGAATTATCTTGTCCTGATGATTATTTTTATGTGTACAGTTGTGGAAATCAGTTCTTAGCTAGTTCTTCTTCTGGTATTGAATCTTATGTTTGTTCATAGTCCATATTTCTGTCAAAGCTTTTTCTTAATCATTTTAGCTTTGGTATCGGAGACCTGCAGATGTTTTCATTTTGCAGTTCTGGTGGTCTGGTATTTGCTCGGTGCCATTTATTTATGAAAATTTGGGATTATTCTTATTCAGGTGATGCGCCCAAATCACAGTGAAGAATTTGCATTTGCGGACCTTAATTCAGTAAATTGGACACTCACGAGTAAGCCACGGGTAAGATTTTTGGCTGAGGGGTGCAGCTCTGTCAGTTTCTCTACACAATCATTTATGTAAATATATTAATCATTTCTCTACAAGTGACCACTTGGATTTTGCATATATTTAAATCTTCTACTATCATGTGTATGTTGATACATTTTTTATAAGTATGTGTATGTTGATACATACATTGTTGTGCTGGCAAATGTTGTAGGAAAACTTTGTGAGTCATAATATATATGCTCAAAAAGCAAAGGATGAGGTATTCTAAGCACATCCATGTATAACCATGTCCCCAGAGTTAAGGGTTAGCAAACTTTTATGCAAACCATCATTAATAGATGTCTTTTTACCTTTGGAAGTAATAGCAGTGTCCCATGTCTAGGTAGAATGTTTAGCTTATGAAGTAACAGCAATATGTTGTACTTACAGTATGTTATGAATTGTTCTTTCGAGTTTTGGAGCTGAATCACCACCATGTTAATATGCAAGTTCATAACTTGTCAAAAAAATATTAAGTTCTTAATATTTCCAAAATTATTTAGAGTTACTTGTTTGACAGATTCTTGTACCTATTGCAAATGGTTCTGAGGAAATGGAAGCTACTATTATTATTGATGTACTTCGGCGAGCAAACGCTCAAGTAGTTGTGGCATCTCTGGAAGATAAATTGGAGATTGTTGCTTCCAGAAAAGTTAAACTAGTAGCAGATGTGCTCCTTGATGAAGCTGCTAAACAATCGTACGATCTCATTGTCCTACCAGTGAGTGCAATCCTCTGAAACTCTGCTTCTAAAGCTCCTTGAAATTCTTGTCTTACTGTAATATATGATTATGCAGGGCGGTCTTGGTGGTGCCGAAACATTTGCCAAATCAGAAAAGTTGGTTGACATGCTGAAAAAGCAGAGGGAGTCAAGCAAACCATATGGAGCAATGTGTGCATCTCCAGCTCTAGTCCTAGAACCCCATGGGCTTCTCAAGGTAAGAAGACATACTCATGCTCTTCGATTTTGAAAGTTAAAACTATTTTAAAGCAAGTGAATATTACCTCGAGTACTGTAATTTGTACATTACCTTGGTTTATCAGGATAAAAAGGCCACGACTTAAAGGTCTTGATTGGCCGTAACCTTATTGAGCTAGGCTATATTGGTTCATCTTAATAGGTTTAAAAAAGTAACAGTATTACATTATTAAATATACAAGGGGCCTGTTGTTGCAAGTCTTGCAGCATAGCATGCTTTGCATTACACTATTTATGCATTTGACTGCTTTATTTCTGGTCTGTTAATTGACATGCATCCTTTTCTTGCTATCCAGGGTAAAAAGGCTACTGCCTTTCCTGCCTTGTGCAACAAACTTTCCGATCCAAGCGAAGCAGAAAACAGGGTGGTGGTTGATGGAAATCTCGTTACCAGCAGAGGACCAGGAACTACCATGGAGTTCGCACTGGCCATTGCAGATAAGTTTATTGGGCACAAGGAAACATTAGAGCTAGCAAAGGAGATGATTTTCTAAGTATTTACTTTTTTGCAGCTGTGTTCCGTCTTTAGCATCATACACACACCCATCGTTGTAAACTTGTAGTATAATAAACTTTGCTATATCAGTGTGCACTTACAACTTTGTTTGTTTGGATGGTTGTTACTCATCGTACGTATTGTATTGTGTTAGTTTAAATACAATGTTTGTTTTGTTAGTTATTTAATTTTTTTTTGTATTGTATCGTTAAATTCATCTTCAGGTAATGACAAAAAAGTCTCATTTTTTGTGTAACATTCAATTTGTTGTGATTGCTTCCTTATCTTATATTTTCCCCTCATTTTGCCTTTACTTAGGGTGTGTTTGGTTTGTGGAACATGTTCTCCATTGAAAATATTTCTTTGTTTTCTTTCAAGGAAAATAAGTGGATTTTTTTTACTTATTTTCTTATATTCGGTAAGTAAGCAAAAATAATTATCCTAAAAACATTTATATATAATTTAGATAAATATTACGAGAGATAGGGGTGGTGGGATGAGGGCCATGGGAGTGTGGTGACAATAAGGTATGTTGGAGGGTGAGAATAGATGACACAATTAATGTGAAATGCTTTCTATAAAAAGAAATTCATATTCAAAATTCAAACGCGAGATTTCTAATTGAGGAAGGAACAGTTTCATTGCACCACATTCGTCGATGGTTTACAACTAAATGTTGTGTGTGTATTGTTGGCTTGTGGCTTGAAAAGAACGCCATGGTTGACTTCTTCTGTGGAATTTTGGAATGCACGTTTTTCCGAAAAGGTTTGTGATGGGGGATTACAGTTGGTGATGGTCTTCTCCATCAATTTGAGTTGACAAAAAAGGTCCTGATTCTTTCTTATTTTTATTTGGTTTTCGTCCTGTGTGTCTGAAGCCTATATTGAAATCTTAACTAAATCTGAATTGTGCATTGCATGGCTCATTCAAGAGTGGTGCTTTCAACAAAATTTTATCTATACTCTACTCGAATTTGAAACCTTTAATTAAGGATTGAGCATTCTCATCACCGCACCACAATCATGTTGGTAGGTCTCGACTCTTTAATGAACAAATGCCTTTGCCCTACCATCTTTTTAAGTGTAGGAAAAGACCTGATTATTCCAAGTCTTCAAAATTTGTGCCAATTAATGAATTTCTTTGTAGTTTCATGGCACTACCTACAGCCTAACTCACTGTTATCGACTCCAAATTGGCCCCAATTATATTCAATTATTCCCTCCCTCCTGTATTAATTTACGCCTGCTAATTTTATTAGTGATGCTTTGAAATTTTAAATTTGAGTTTTAAAGATTTGAGTAGTACGGAAAAATTAAAAAAACAATATAAAAATCTTTCCACTTGGAGTCAGAGGCAGACCATGAGGGTACACGTGCATCCATTAATTTCGAAAAATTATATATATACCTTGAGATAGACATATATTTTATTAGATGTCCAAAGACATTAAAATTATTTGGATGCGCTTGAATCTCATTTACTACTTTCCACCACTCCACCAAACTTTATCTAGTAGTGGATTAGCCTTATGAACCAAAAAGGGAAAAAAAAAACTTTTTCTTTTTTTGGAGGATAAAATAGTGAAATGTTTACTAGGCAATCTTGTGTCAAAAAGGTTTAAGCATGCTCATGTCCATTGCCAATTATATCGGGCGCATTGCATGTGAATAAAACTTTGTTGGGGTTGAGCATGGTATAATATTCCGAATCGACTTTATTTGCTGAAGAAGTTGAAATCCATCAAAGTAAAAAATAATAATTTGATCGTCATAAAGTTCGTGAGATATTTTCTTATTAAGTTTTGTTATAATATATTTATGACCACTTGTGGTTTAGGTCGATAACCTGGACAAAAAGGAGCTAGATACTTAAGCAACTTACTTAGTGTCCCATGTGCTAATTATAATTTCCATTAATTAGAAGATTACTTAGAATTTTGATTTGCATACAAGGCTTGTGTACTCTTCCTCTCTCCTCTTTTTTTCTTGTTGATCCAACTTCACGTCGAAAAATTTCATCTCATGAACAAAATATTTTCTACCAAATGTGACTCTATTATCTTTTAATTAAGGATAAAAAGAATTGTTATTGTTGTTTCTCGAGAAGTCTTCAATAGCTAGATTGAGAATTCTTGTAGTTTGATTTGAGTTCATGGAATAATTCAACCTTTTCTTGTACGATGTTAAATTTAATTGAGTTGACATCATGTTTGTGTCTGTCATGTTGAATTATTGAAGCCAAATAACTGATTCAATTACTTGTAACTTGTAAGTTACTTCATTTGTCTCGTATTAATTGTCAGCGTTACTATATATAAATGTTCTTGAAATAAGATTAACTTAGTTTTGTTGAGATACGGATAAATTAGTTTAAAATATTTATGATTTATGATTTTTTATAAAAATATATAAAAAAATAAATAATACGTAACTATATAAAACGAAAGGAGTGATAAAAGTTGATCATGTCAACTATCGATTAAGAAAAATACTTTAGAAAATAGATATTTTCAGTGTGAATGTATTTATTAAAGCTTTCACTTATGACTCACTCAACCTTACTTTAATCTTGAATTATTCTTCAAGGATTGGGAAAATGCCTTTGTTATTTTACATCTGCAGAATTGTTTAACTATATGGAAAAAATATGCATTTCTTTTTCAAAAATCTTCATTTTGACATGATGAGTAACTTTTCTCGTGACGTTTTTAAAAAAAAGTACAATATATTTGATAAATTTTTTAATTTAATACTATAAGATTTAATAATTGTTTTTTTTATACAATGTATCAAGTCAGAATAAGAGAGATAAATTAAAAAAGAGGAATATTATATAGATTATAAAATAAAATAAATAATTTTAAAATGCTGAAATTCAGAATCTACTTATGAGTTATGAGCATGTAAAAGTAGAGGAAAGTGGCAATCGTGCGGTACTAAAGCACAATCTCTGTACTTAATTAGTACTTTAATGTGTTTTTCTTCTTCTTAATGATTAGAGGGAAGATGTCACTATATGTTTTTTTTTTTTGATTAATTATGATTAGTATTTGTCTGATACTTCTTCCGTTCAGTAATAGTTGTCCATTATACTATTTTAGGATATCCAACAATATTTATCTACTTTATAAAATTAATGGGTAATTTTACGTTTTTAATTTTAAATTTACCCTTATTATTAATTAGAAAACACTTTATCAATGAATTATACTTTTTTTTGTGTGTGAATTCAAATTTTAATATACAAAACATCATGAAAAATAAAATAAAAAAATAAAGAAAGAGTATATAGAATTTTGTCACCGTATAATGATTGGTGCAGCCAACCTTATCTTTTTCCTCTATATATTTTTTCTTTTATTATAAAAGTATATATTGGGGCAAGTGGATAATAATATTACTAAATTAATTGTTGAAAGGAATAGTTGAAAAAGAAGGAGAATAAATTAGGTGGTAGACTTAAAAAGTTCAAGAGAATTCAATGATTTCTCATAGAAAATTAATAATTAAAATATTTTCACTAGTCAAATTAGTGAAAAGTAGAATTTTCTTATAAAAAAACAATGTCTAAACTGACTTTTCAAATCTAAATGAAAAAAATTAAAAAATTTAGAGTTGATTATTTTTAAGTTGAAAGATAAAAAAATGTGTAATAATTATGAGATTGTATTTAATAATATTCATCAATTTATTATTTTTGAATTTATGCTTTCATGATAAAGTAGTAAAATAAATTTTTTTTAAAAAACAGAAAAATGATTCATTTGTCCTTTTCTTTTCCTTTTTAGTAAATTATGCTTGGTTTCAACAACAATAACAACAAAGAGTATAGAATATACGTAGACTTTATCATTACCATATATAAACAGATATATTATTTTTAAAAGACTCTTGATAATTTATTACGTACTTAATTTCAAGTCACGTTTTTTTTTCCAAATAAATCAAACCCCATCCTAGTAAATCTTTTGTCAACAAATAAAAGTATTTACTTTTCTAAGTGATTCGAATAGTCAATAGTCCATTGCACCGATTTTAAATTTTAATCGAATCATTAGTGGCTGCTAATATATTCTTGTTAAAATAAAAATGTATTACTTTTGAATTAAACATATATTATTTTGACTTTACTGATGTTTACATTTGTCCATATTTTCCACGTAAAAAATAAAAAACACAATTGAATATTAATATTATTTTTTTAATAAGGGAGGGATATTTCTATGATCTTGCTAATGACGTGCTAACATAACATCAATGGCCTGCAACTCTTTAAGGGTTTTTTAAATAAGCAGAGATATTTCAGGATTAAATTTAAAATTAAAATTATACTTTATTTAGTTAAAGTTATTATAAGTTTAGCTTGGGATAAATTTATATCTTCAGTTAGAGTATAAATTTTATAATTTCAAGAGTATAATTTCAATATAACTTTATCTCTGAACCAAGCAAGCTCTCACAATTGGGGTGGTTCAAAATCGAAACGAAATTAATAACTCGAATAAAAAAAAGGCTATTGATTTAGCGATTTTGATAATAATTTTAATTTTTTTGTTACCGGGTTATCGATTCTTAATGATTTGAGATTCTTTTTTTTTTAAAACGGGTTAACTGATAGTCCGATAGTAAATTAAATCAATATATTTATACAATTTTGTATATTAAGTCTTTGACTTAGAGTTTTGTTTCTCACTTTTATTTTTGACGGTCTCAAACTCTTAGTTATTCTACAATGTAAAAGTGTTTACTTTTGAGCAAAAAACAATTTGTGAACTCATGTGTATGGTTCATTTGATTTGTCACTTTGTTTCTATGAGATTTTCAATGATTTTTTGTGTGTCAAATCTTATTAGTTAAATCAATAGCCAAATCGATAAACCAATATCTTAATGGTTTTATAATAATTTAACCTCTCTACAAACTGATAACCAATAAGTCAAATCAATAACCTTCGAACAAAATCGACAGATACGCAACCCTACTTATAAGGGATAGGGACAACTAATCCCAATTATAATCTTAGAAATAATAACTATATTTATGTGTGATTGTAATTATAATATTATTTGTATTTCACATAAAATAATAATTTGTTATAACTAATTTCATCATAATTAATCCGAATATAACTTTATCCGTAAACCAAACTCCGATATATAGTCTATAAATAAAGCAACCAAACTCATCTCTCCCAATAGTCAAACAAAAACTTTTTATCTCTCCCATTTTCTTCTACTGCCTGCTTCAACAAGTACGTAAATTCAATTTTGTGCCTTTTTCTCTTAAATTTTCATCTTTCTTCTCTTCCCTGTAATTTCACTACTTTAATTGAGCTAAGTTTAGCTGTTTTTTGCCTTTAAAACGAGCTAAATTTCAGTTCTTTTGGAGATTTTTGTGCTTTTTGATTGATCAATCAGGTTAGTGTTTTCTCTTTAGGCGGATCTGAAAAGAAGAAGTTAATGGATTATTTTGGAGTACATACAGTTATTTTATCTGTAAAAGTTTGAATTTTTTCCTTTTTTTTTTAGTAATTGAAAGTTTTTTGAACCAGCTGCGAAAAGCTAGCTTCGTAACTGTTCAAGCCATGGATCTGGTTTTGTGTTTGTTGTAATAAAGGGGCATTTCTCTTTTCGGGAATTGTGTTTCATTTTACTAGTGCTGCAATTTTACTATAAATTTTGAACTTTTTTCTTTGAAGCTTTGGATTGTTATTGATGTAATTGATTTCTGTTTGTTTTGTTGGTATGTCGTGTTGAGTTTTGGAAATGGGTGTCTGGAATTTTGGTTTATTTCTCCTTCTTTTTTGTTACAATGTTAGATGTATTGTTAGTAGTGATGAAATGTAGCTTATGAGCAGTAGGTTCAAAATTATGCTTGTTTGAGAATGTTTTTAGGGTTTGGTATAGAGGAAATAAACGTATTAGTTCTTATTCAATGCGTTTTTTGGGTAGAATTCAGGAGCATAGAGGCGTTTATGGACTTTTGGCCATGTTTCATTGCAAAATTTGAAAAAAAAAAGTTTTTGTTTTCAAAAGTGAAATATGATATTTGAGATTGGAAGTTCAACTTTGGAAAAAGTGAAAAAATTTCATGGCCAAACGCCTTAGGTACCGTTATGTGCATTTCTGAACCAGCGCTAAATGGAACTAAATTTTGGTAATGAAGTGTTGTTAATATGTTGTTTTGTTATGTAACAGGATTGGCAGCAGAGTTCTTTTTTCTGTTGGTTGACTTGCCCTTCTTTCTGTTGAAACAAAAACACTGGTGTAATGACTTGTTTTGGTCTCTGCTTAGGAGGGAAGGCATCTCCCCCTCACAACCGTGTAGTTGAAATTGATGAAGGTTAAACAATTTAACTTTTTCTCAACTTTCACTTCTCTTTATGGCAATTGTTGCCAGCTTCTATGACAGTATAGCATACGTGAGCATGTTGTTACAATTAGGATTCTTTGTTCTTCTTAAGCATGGACGGACATTGTCTCTCCCATACACGATCTCTCAATAACAATTCAAGTTGTTGTGGTCTAGTGGTCAATGAAATGGGGGGGAGAACCAAGAGGTCTCATGTTCAATTCCAGTTGAGGCCAAAGATCATTAGGTGCCACCATCTTCTTATCTGCCTCGTTGGTGGGAAGAGTTATCCGGTACCTGTGTTGGTGGGAGGTAACAGGTACTCGGTGGAATAATAGAGGTGCATGCAAGCTGGTTAGGATACCACCTTCATAAAAATGATTCAAGTTGTTGCTATTAATCAAAACATGTTAAGGTTCCTCACTAGATTTAGAATTTTTGCAGAAATTTCAACCATTGAGAATGCAAGGGTGTACAGCTACCGGGAATTGCGTGCTGCAACCGAAGATTTTTGCCCTGTAAATAAAATAGGGAAAGGAGGGTTTGGTTCTGTTTACAAGGTATTTTGTTCTCTACAAAAAGATTTTTCGATTATGCAATTCCATTCAATAAATAAGCTAACTTAAGTTTCTGTTGTTAGGGGAGGCTAAGAGATGGAAAAATGGCTGCTATTAAGGTACTTTCTGTTGAATCAAAACAAGGTGTAAAGGAGTTTTTGACAGAAATAAAGGTGATCTCAAATATAGAACATGAAAACCTGGTGAAGTTGTACGGTTGTTGTGCGGAAGGGGATCATAGAATATTGGTGTATAACTACCTGGAAAACAATAGTCTTTCCCAAACTCTGCTTGGTGAGTTGAAGTCCTTTGTCATTGTTATTTTCAACTTTTCTTTGGTTTGTACTTATGGCAATGGATACTTTTGCTTACTCACAGGTGGTGCACATAGTAGCCTCCAGTTTAGCTGGATAACACGAACTAAAATATGCATTGGTGTTGCACGAGGACTTGCATTCCTTCACGAAGAAGCGCAGCCTTATATAGTTCATAGAGACATTAAAGCAAGTAACATCCTTCTCGACAAAGACCTGACCCCAAAAATTTCAGATTTTGGTCTTGCTAAGCTTATTCCTGCTGATTTAACCCATGTTAGCACCCGTGTGGCAGGAACGCTGTAAGTTTTCATATTCTTATGCTTTTCTTTTATCTTCTTAGACAAATTTCTCTAGGTGGATTATAGGTTATGAATTAAAATGAGTAAGCCATTCAGAAACAATCGAGAATGTTTTGGCTAATAATATCCAAAGAACAAGATGATGACTCATTGGCATCATCTTTTTCCTATTTATAGAGCTCCCATTTTTCCTGATCTAGCAATGTTGTAAAAGAAAATGTAGAAACACTATTGATTGTCTTGTGATACATTCAGCTAAAACTGGAAATAGTATATCATTGTTTACTTGTTTATCATTGTGTATAAATTCTAACGTGCTTATTTATTTGTAGAGGTTATTTGGCCCCTGAATATGCAATGAGAGGGCAGTTGACACGGAAAGCAGATGTATACAGTTTTGGGATTCTCCTTTTGGAAATCGTTAGTGGAAGATGCAACACAAACAAGCGTTTACCTATTGAGGAACAATATCTTCTTGAACGGGTATGGAGTTGCTTTTAACATGTTCTGTTTCTGTTGGATCCCGATTACCTACAGAACGAAAATATCTAAGAAGAACATAATTGTTTCTATACATTAATAAATATGAGGGATCTATGGCCATTGCATTCTCGACTGCTCATAGAACATGATGGGAAGATCAGCAGGGGTTGTTAAATTATTTGGTCATTTCTTTAAGAAAGTGTATTATCCTGACACTATGTTTGCATGGTTATGACATTCTTTTTATTGAGATAAATACAGTCCAGTGCCTTTGGGTGATCTAGTTTACAAACTAGCCTGCAAATGTATAGGTTTTGTATAGTTGGGTAGTGCCGGTAATTAAGTTTGGTCGACAAGACAAAAAATGAAAGAACCCCATTCTTGTTTGCCCTTGTGCAGACAACATCCTTGAACCTAACCTTCTAAAATGGCAAGTAATGTAGTTGAAGCATCTTATATAGTCCCAAGCCCATCTAATCCATTGTTTGTATATTGTTTTTCTCAAGTGGGCTTATTAATATAATGTTAAAATCATAATTGCTTGCTCAAGAACAGAACAAAAAGAAAATAGAAATTTTGACAGTTGATGGAGCAAACATTTATCCAACCATTGAAAATGAAATTCAGATAGAAATTAGTTATAGAGGAAGTTGTATTACATTCATAACTTGAAATGCAGGCATGGAGACTGTTCAAGAAGGGGGAGCTCATTCAATTGGTAGATGCATTATTGGGAGATGACTTCGATGTTGATGATGCTTGCAAATTCTTGAAGGTGTCTCTCTTATGCACCCAAGTCATGCCCAAAAGCCGACCATCCATGTCCACTGTGGTGAAATTGCTGACTGGTGAGATGCAAGTGGATGATGAAGAGATATCTGAGCCAGGCATGTTATCAGATCTAGTGAGTCTCAGGAATCAGAAGAATACATCATCAGGCTCGCTATCTACTGGCTCGGGAAAACAAGTTGACTCTTCTTCATCTGCGAACACAACAGCGACACATGGAACAATGACTTTTACGACAATAGATGACCGTAAAAGCTGAGTTAAACTCATCATGGTAAATCACATTTCCTTGACTATCTTCCTTATATCTGCTGAGTTTATTACTTTTTAGGATTTTGCTCCGTAGCGTGTGGAATTAGAAGCTTTTTCACTTCATTTATATTGTAAGCTGTACATATGACCTGGAATTTGTATAATTAGATTAGGTATTCATTGAGACTATTTCCTTTTTCTTTCTATTTAAGTACATGTCGCAATTGTACCACGAAAGAATTTATCTTGGAAATGCAATCATTTGTAACTTGTAAGCATAAAGCTTCCATGGAACTTCCAGTATTAGTGTACAAGTACAGAACAAATGCCTTGAGCAATTTCTCTTTGCACATCATTTATTATCTTGCCATACTATTCACATGGTCACCAGCATCATTTATTATTTTACAATTGTCACGACCCGATTTTTCGAGTCATGATGGCACCTACTATGCCCTACCAGTAGGTAAGCCAACCCGTAACCCAGAACATCAAGCAATGAGCAAAAGGGCAGAAACTAGCGAAAACAACAATCTAAACAAGGATAACAAGGCGGAAGCAACCCAAAATAAATATATACAGAAGTCCCTCCCAGAACCTGGAAGTCACTAGTACAGAGCTATCTAATAAAGAGTACAAGTCCCAAAAGTGGACCACAACAGAGCGTGTCTCAAAGGCAACAAGACTAGCTAAAACAAAAGAAGGAGACAAAACAAACCCCAAAACGCCAAGTGCTCGCCCTCGTCTCCGAATCACAACTGCAAAAGAAGGCTGGAACTAATCACCGCTGGTAACTGGTACTGGGACCTGCATCACGAAATAGATGCAGAGCGTAGCATGAGTACCAACAAACAGGTACTCAGTAGGCATCATAGGCCGACTGAGCAAAAAGGGTAAAAACAATAAGAAAAGATAGAATCTAGACACAGAGAGGTCAAGCGGATAAGAAAAGAAAGCACACGAGCATACCAGAAACAAACTAAGTACAACTAAACTAAACCTAACTGGACCCCCATAAGCCCAGAAGGTACACTCGTGCGCAAGTTTAAATAAAACCTGAACGGACCCCCATAAGCCCGACAGGTACACAGCAAGGCTAAGTCTACTGAGAAAGAAGAAAACCGGGCTCCCAACCCAAAGTAACTAAGATAATCCATCAGACTCCACCCAGCCAGCAGTACACTCCCAGCCCAGCTAGAAAGAGGGACCCGTGAGTGAGGTAGATATCGCGAGTCGTCCTACCATGCAGTCATGCTCCCAGCCCAGCTAGAAAGAGCGACCCGGGGACACCCAGCCAGCAGCACACTCCCAGCCCAGCTAGAAAGAGGGACCCGTGAGTGAGGTAGATATCGCGAGTCGTCCTACCATGCAGTCATGCTCCCAGCCCAGCTAGAAAGAGCGACCCGGGGACACCCAGCCAGCAGCACACTCCCAGCCCAGCTAGAAAGAGGGACCCGTGAGTGAGGTAGATATCGCGAGTCGTCCTACCATGCAGTCATGCTCCCAGCCCAGCTAGAAAGAGCGACCCGGGGACACCCAGCCAGCAGCACACTCCCAGCCCAGCTAGAAAGAGGG
>NW_006239025.1:652865-727057 GCF_000226075.1 Solanum tuberosum | reverse complement strand
TAGACCAAACTCGACATTCCGGAGCTAACCACGCTGACGGAATTCTCATCCGAGCGCGTTTACTCAGAATGTTGACCAAAGTCAAACTTAGGCTTAAACTTAAAGTTAAAACGCCTAATCGCACCGACTCACACTGAAAGCCTCGGGAGTCAAGTCGACCAAGCTACTAGCCTAAAATGACCCTTCCGGAGCTGATGGAATCGTCAGAATTGGATTCCGATGTCATCTTCTTGAACTTTTGATCGAAAATGATCGTTCAAGGTTCATAAGCTCCAAAACACAAAAACTCACACCAAGACCAAACGAACGACCAGGTGACCGAACTGTCAGTCCCAGCAAATGACTTGGGGTCGATACAGGAACGCTCTAAACGACACACAGAAGGCAAGACACAGAAATGACCAAGAGGGTCATTACAACAATAGTATTCACATGGTCACCAGCAGTACACACTAAACTATACCTATGCCTGAAGGCTATGTTGCTCGGATTCTTCAAAAGTGGTGCTGCACCTGTGTTGGACTGCACTATTGTGGAGGATCCAACAATATTTTTGAAGAGTCTTAGCAAACATAGCCTGAAGGACATAAGATGACATGGATAGTGAATGACAAAGAAATGAGTCTCCTTATGCTGTTGGTTTCCTCCTGGACCAAAGTTTATAGGACCTAATCCTTACAGAATTATAACAGTTGGAAACTTTTATTTCATATGAACTCAGAACATGAAAAATGAATATGAACCTCAATGACTAATACATCTTCTTCAGTGTAAACTACATGTACTTGTCCAATCAATTTAATCATCAGAAAACGAACAAATGAAAACTGTAAAAATACAAAAGAATGAAAAGCCTAGTTTCTGGTTCTGTAACATCTGCACCATAAAATTAGATAACAGAGAACTCTGTAACCCAAGATGAAACTCAGCATCACTGCTAAGTTGGTCCATTTCAGTGATTCTTTGAGGTCTTGCTGTTTCAAGAAGTCAATCGCGAACAACTTGCACTCTCCTCTTTCACTTTCTAAACATCTTTTCCCTCCCTTGCCTCCATACTCATTTATCAAGAAGCACTCGAATGGGTACTTAAACAGACTTAGGTAGTGCATGAAGATCCAGTAACTAGGTATCTTCTCTTTTGAAAGGAAATAGCCTGAGAACAGGAAGAAAGACCCCATCAAGCCAGCTATAATAGATGTTCCCATGATGAAGGTTGGGACAAGTGCGCTGAAACATGCAGTGAAAGAATTTGACATTAAGAGAACTATCCAGACCACCATAGCAAAGTAGAGGAACCCATCCATGCTTCCCCTCAGACCAACGAGCCAGTAAACCGGGACACTGTAGAGAAGCCCAACCATTAAGAGGAATGGAAGAAAGACAATTGTGTTTGCCACAACATAAGAGGATACTCTGTATGCTCCTCTTGAAGTCTCCCTCATAAAGATTGTTCTCTCTTGTAAGAAAATGGGTAAACCTTCTGTCATGGTGGACAGCAAGAATGTTAGACTGAACGCGAAGAATCCTAGTCTTGTTTGTAAAGCAACCTGCCCTAGATTGTTGTCAGCATTCATGAATATTGATCCCAGTATAAAGCCTGCTACCAATGCTTGTATTATTCTGGTTGCAAAAAGTTGCTTGGTTCTGAATATGTTCTTGCAAAATCTTCCTCCTAGTATTGAAATCTCCTCAACGTAGGAATTTGCGTAGGAAGGACACTTATCTACCATATCATTGTGGTTGGAAACTGTAAATCCCTCATCATATTTCCTTAGACTTTCCTTCTTTTCGCCATGATCCTTGATATGGAAATGGACATTGGGAGTTTCTGAAGTATAAATGACAATGCTGCCTGTGACATCAATAGCAAATTCAAGCACATTGATGTGGGGTGGAATCTGTAGACCGGAAAACTTGATCCTCTCTTCGAGATACTCCAACGAGCCATTGTGAAGTACACCCCCATTCGAGAGCAAAACAAGTCGATCAAACAGTTCAAGAATCCGAAAACCAGGTTGATGGATAGTCAAGACAATTGTCTTGCCTTGATGAGCTACCATCACTTGAAGAAGTGATATGACATGAAGTGCTGATGCTGAATCCAGCCCAGAAGTTGGCTCATCAATGAGAATCACAGCAGGATCATGTACTAACTCAACTCCAATCGACACCCTACGCCTTTCACCACCCGAAATTCCCCTGTTTGATCCTCCCCCAACTCTTGCACCAGTAACCTGTTCCAAACCAAGCTCCTTGATCAACACTCCAACTCTATTTGCAGCCTCTTTTTTCCCACCTTGTAGCCTCAGAAGAGCACTATACATGAGTGTTTCTTCAACTGTGAGCAGAGGAAACAAGGCATCTTCTTGTGTCACATAACCAGATAATCTCCGAAAACACTTGGCATTCACAGGATGACCATTAACTAGTACCTCTCCAGTAACTTTTGTTGGTGATATTTTCCCAGCAAGAATCTCTAGCAGTGTTGTTTTTCCAGCCCCACTAGGACCGGCAATAGCTGTAATCTCTCCTGGCCTTGCTTCACAATTTACATCCTTTATGATGAACTTCTGAGGCCTCTTAGGATTCTTGCAACAAAAAATCCAACTGAACTCATCATATAAACTAGGAAGTGCATAGGAAAGATTTTTTGTTTCTATAGTATAAGAACCTTTCTTCTTGCCACCAGAATCCGGTGTCGTGACCGGAAGTTCCATAGTAGAATGAGATGAAAAGAGGGTAGAGAATCAAAATCTAGAGAGGGAGGTGAGAAGATGACAACAAGAGAAGATGAGCTAACACACCAACCATAATAGTCCCTTTGTGTAATATTTGTATGGGAAGAAAATAAAGTTGTTAAGTGTTAAAAAGGAGGTTTCTTGAACCTCTTGACTTTCCCAAAAACTTGTTTGTTGTTGTTGTTGATTATTAGAAGTAAAATGAAGTTTTTTTTTGGTGAATTGAAGCTAATGTGTTTGAAGCATAAAGGAGAAAAAAGAGGTTTCTTCTTTGTGATTAGTCTTGCAGGTAAACTGTATTGTTGACCATGCAGCCTCTTTTCTTGATTGCATAACTAGTCTTTCTTTCTTCTCTACCTGCCACCTCTATTCTTTCTACTTGTCTCCATTCTACTCCTTCCGTCTCAATCTATGTGACATCGTTTAGCTTTGCACGGGGTAAAAAGACTTTTTTAAATGATCGCGGTGTCCGGGTTTGGGTGAGCTTTCACGCATCTCAATTAGTTCCTTTTAAAACTTGTGGTCTAAAACAATCCTTAGATGAAAAAGAGAATTTTAAAGTTAAATTATTTCTAATTATAGTAAGGTGATACTCCCTCTGTCCACTATTAATTGTCATACTTTCTATTTTTAGAGTCAAACTATAAAAACTTTGACTAACATTTTAGGATATATTTTTTCATCGTATTGATATGTAAAAAATTGCAATGTATAGTATTTTTCGTATAGTTTTTGAATATCTAAATTTTTTATTTAAAAAATCAAATTAATGTAATCTAATTTAACTTTGAAAATAAGTCAAATTGACTTTCGAAAAGCGCAACATGACAAATAAAAGTGGACGGAGGGAGCATTTTTTTTGGAACGGACTAAAAAAAAGGTGCCGTATAAAATGGGACGAAGGGAATAATATTTTTTTCTTCCTTTCGAATTTTCTTTTTGACACTTAAATCCATTTACAATCACACAATTGTTTAGGAATTATTAAATCAAAATATCTGCTCCCTATTTAGGAAATTGTGTCATGCAATGAGCTATGTTGTTCAAACTCTTCACTAATGACGATGATTAATCAATAGGTATCGCATCCTATAGTTTTAAAAAGTTCGAGCAACATTCGTTGTGTATTAGGATTAAGGTAAAAACTTATATGCACATAACGTAATTAATAGACACATGTAGTTAATATATTCTTAACACGAAATTATAGATAATTAATACATATTTTCATTTTATTTTATAAGTTAACAATGATAAATTAGTATAGTTTGGTGTAACTATGGGTGAAAATTAATTAGTATAGTTTGGTGTCTCTTCATCCATTAATTAATTAATAAAAACATAAAAGAAAGGTAGATTCAAATTATTAAAATAATCATACCATATTCTTGGTACAACTTAAATGAATATTTTGCTAATATTAGTTTGCTTTATTTAGTTAATCTTAATATAATTCCATAATGATTAGTTGTTAGTCCTAATATGAAATTTGTCCATAAATATCTTATGATAATTTGTTAGAGGGAAGAAGAAAAAAAATAATAATAAAAATGCATTCCTAAATTAGGTCTACATATTTTCCACACGCTTTAGCAATAATAGCATAACATAAACAGTAAATAAAACATCAAAATCCAAACCAACTCTCATCCAAGCAAAATAATGACGTGTCCAAGCAAGCCATCCCTCTAGTAAACAATTTATTTTTCTTAATTAATCGCGATGGTATGTGGACTAGCTTGCACATACCTTGATTATTTCATCGATATCTATTGTCATGTATTTAGCCAATATAAATATTAGACAATTCTCTCTACCGATAAAAGGCAACGTTGTAATTTTTTTCTAGAATCAAGAACTCATAAATTCAAAATAATAACGCTGCCTTTATCCATCAAAACTTTGACAAATATAAAACAATTATCACCCACACAAATTGTTAATTTTTTTTTGTCTCAGCTAGAATTTGAAATGATTCTCTCCACCTCATTGACCATGACAATAAACAAGTATTAGATAAAAGATGTTGTACTTGTCTTGAATTTGGAAGAAACAAAGTAATAGTAATGCAGATATTATTCTTCTGCACTTTTTTAGGTAGAGAGTAGTAATAAAAAAAGTCACAACTTGGACTTATAGGGTTCAATAATATTTTTCAATAGTTAGGTCTTGACAAGTATCAGTGGATAAATAGTAATCAAATATAGGCTCACATATGTGCTTCGTTAAGGGAAGGGCATACATAGTTAGAAACAGTGGCGGAGCTAGAATTTTTAATAAAGAATTTCAAAATTTGAAGAACTAAACACACGAACTAACCGAAGGAGGTGCGACATCTATTATATATACATAAAAAATAATTTTAACCATATATAAATAGTGATATTTTCCGTCTAAGGGGATTCGGATGAACCCCCTAACAAAAGGCTGGCTCCGCCCCTGGTTAGAAACATATGAATATCAAAACCATGGATGGACTTGTACCTAAAGATCTGACTTAGTGATCAATAAAGTGGTTGAGAATCATAAGATTTCAGGTTCAATTCTCAACAAAGACATTAAATGCCACTAGGGAAATCTATCCTAGCCCGAACACCACGGTCATTTAAAAAAAAAACTCTATATAGCCCAATGATTAAGGTCAAAATGACTTGAAAATATCAAAAACTAGATTATTTTATTTTTTTGGGTATTAATATAAGAAAATATCATTTATTATACTGTAATACATTTATATTAGTTGTTGAATCGTTGTAACTTATGAGTAACTTCTCAAAAAGTCATACCAAGGAACTAAGATGAATTTGATTTTATTTGGTTGATTATATATGTGGTATAGCTAGTTTTAGTTTTAAAATCTTTCATAAATTACTACTTATAATATTTATTTAGTTGGTCGAATAAGAAAAAATAATTATTGCATAGTTTACTGCAGTGCTTAATTGACTGTATCAAATAACACTCACATTGAGTTACGAAGGATTTATGTATTATTTATACGCGATAAAATATGGAATAAGAATATAGGTATTACTTATTAGCAATACAAGAACTAGAGTATTTAAGAGAAAATTGTGAGTAAATCTCATCTTTATAGTATTAATAATAATTCCTTTATTGTGTTAATCGCCGCATAACACTTCATTTATCTACACCACATATAACAATTTGTTATTTATTAATTAATCACCATATTGCTCGTCAAATGGCTGTATCATTAATTCATAACGTCTAAATTTTGAATTTGTCGTTATAGTTTTATCATCTCATTATGCAATATAGTGAACGCGAAATTGATCATTTTTCATTTGTTTGCTTTTTTCTATCATATGCAAATCCTATTTAGTGCTATGTTGACTGCTTTAGGCCTACAGTCTATTTCTGTAAGTTTTCCATTTTTGTTACCAAATTTAATCTTGCAGTTATGTAGAAAGCAATAATTATTACTCTCTCCGGTTTATATTATATTATATATGGACGATATTTTTACATAATCAAGAAGACAATAATATTTTCTTTCTATTTTACGTTTATTTAAATAAGTTAATCTTACGTAATGAAGAAATCATATTAAATTGATACTACTTAATCGATCATAATTTTGTGGAAATATTTTTTACTTTCTAGGGATGAACAATTTTTTTAAGAGATGCACTCAAGCTTAAAACATTATGTAATATGGAGTAAAGGAAGTAGTTTCTTTTAAAACACCATCGTATAAAATGAAACAGACTTACAGAGGCAATATAAATAATCGTAGAATATGAGGTTTTAAATCGTTTTTGCTTATGTCCAACAAATTACAAGCAAAAAAAAAGAAAGTACTACACACATAACACTTTTTACAATAACATTTATGAACTAAATTTAATTCCATTAATCTTGCAGAATTTTTTTTTTGAAAATTTGCATCAAATATATCGAGCTACTGAAAGTGCAAGGAAAGGCAAGTAAAATTGCCCCTTTTGAAATCCCATAAATGCATGAAAAGAACCAAAAAAATAAAATAAGTTCTAAAAATATGTATTGTCACTATTACTTGATTAATGTGTTGCGAGGATTTATCATAAATTGACAACTTTACATTCGTTATCAGTCTATCACAATTCTTCTCTTTTATCCAGGTTTGAAATCGATAGTGTGAGCAAAACTCATTTATCAGAGTTTTATATGCTAGTAGAAATATAATATAGTGGACTTCTAACTAGTACGTTTCGTTTCTTATTTTTGAATTTGGTTTAACATTGACTCAAGATGAAGCGATATATTCACTATTTATTCTTATAATCAACCCCAACTAGCTTGAGATTGAAACGTAATTGTTATTGTTGTTACTTTATAATTTAATCAAAATTAAGTTTTTCTTGGAATGCTAATCTGGATGATCTTTTAGGATTTGACAATGCACAGCTTAGCAACCCTATAAACTGATAAGTATTCATCAGCTTTTCGATTATATGTAAAATCAATTGCTTTACTAGTTAATACTATGATTAATTATATTCTGCAACGTTGACTGCCTAGACCTGCAACCAAACAGGGGTTGCACTGGGATGGTTAGGATCTTCCGTCCTTAATCAGGTGTCTCGGATTTGAGTCTTTCGAAATATAATTTTTTTGTTATGAGTGAATCCCTAGAAATAAGTTTTAAAATGCACGAATTCAAATTTAGTCGACTCTAATATGGATATTGGACATTGAATGGAAAAAAATTATCCCACCAACGTATCAAACAGGGGTCATTGTGGGATGGTTAGGATCATCCATCTTTAATGAGATGTCTCGAATTTAAGCCCTTGAAAATGGAAAAAATCTTCTTAGAAGCGCCGGCCCCAGAAATGAATCTTGCAATGTGTGAATACAAATTTAGTCTGCTCCAATGCGGATATCGAACACAGGATGAAAAATCAAAAAAAAAATATCCCACCAACGTACCATAAAGGGGGTTGCGGTGGGATATTATGTCTTAATCAGAGCCCTTACAAATGGAAAAAGTCTTATTAAATGAATCTTACAATGCATGAATATAAATTTAGTCAGCCCCAATGCAGATATCGAAAACCGAAAAAAAAATATCCATCAACATCAGACACGCATTGACATTTAATTCAGCCCTCTTTAAAAACCTTGTTGAAACAATAGAGAAAAATACTCCTAAGAAGCACATCACCTATCTCTCTTCATTGGTACTTCTTTTTTGACTATGTAAAAAATGAGTCAAAATCTTAAATTTGTTTTCACTTCAAAATTCAAAGATCTTTCAAGAATATTTTTTCTTAAATGTTTGCATTTCCTAAATGCATTAGAAATATGGCTAAATTTTCATTTGAACAAAAAAAATGAGCAAAAAATGAGCCTACAAAAGATAAATCAACCTCTTTCTCATGACCAAATCAACAAAATTGTTGAAGGCATCTCTGCTTTAGTCCCCGAGGTACTACAAAGTGTACTTTCGGAGACTAAAACTATGTCATCCCACGATGAATTTACTCATCGTAAACTCTTCATCGGATGTCTCGGGTTTCAAACTACGTCTGAGACTCTCTATCGAATTTTCTCTCCCTATGGAGAAATCGAAGAGGCTTTTGTGGCTATAGATAAATCCGGTGTAAGCAAAGAGTATGGCTTTGTAAATTTCAAAAATGTAGAAAGCGCGATAATGGCATTGAAAGAGCCATATAAAATGATCGATGGTAAAATGACCGTTACAAAAGTTGCTAAATTGAGAACTAGAGTCGTAGAGGACGAGTCTCTACGTACTATTTACCTGTCCAACGTGCCACGTGACATGTTTTCAGGTAAATTGTTGGAGTATTTCTCGTCTTATGGTGTGATAGAAAAGGGTCCATTTGGTTTCGATAAGGAAACAGGAAAATCAAGAGGTTACGCGATTTTCGTGTACAAAACAATTGAAGGTGCAAAATCAGCAATTTATGAACCTAATAAGTGTGTTGATGGATACTATTTGACTTGTGAAATGGCCATTCCGAGGACAATGATGAAAAAATCGCGGGTTGGTCCTAATTTAAATGTCAATTTTGGACCCGATTTTCAAGTCCGTTACAATAATTCAAGATCAAGGTTCAATGGCTGTGGCTCGAGGCCTGAAGTGTCACAAGTTGGTACTCAGTATGCATCTTATCGGGGCAATGGGCAAATGTATGCCCATAAATGTGATTGTGGGCTGGGCCTAAATCACATGGGCTCTGGGCTTTGTTCTAATATGGGCTATGCAGATTATAACCTTTGGGCCTCAGAATTTCCAAGGCCCAAACCATTATGGTATTGATGGTCCATCAAGAAGACTGTTTTAATTTGCTCACGTTTTGCTAGCTAGTAGATATGAGATGAAATAGTTTTATTTAACTAAAGTGTACTAGCTAGGTAGTTTCCTTTTTGAAAGTTGAGAAGAATCTTGATTATGAAGATTTATTAATGTTTTTCATTAGCATCTTGTTGCTTCATATTCCCTATAGTCTCAAAATACTCGTCACTTTTCACTTCACAAGCGTCAAACAATAACGATAACATATCTAATGTAAGGTAAAATGTTTGCCTAGACCGAACTCTACCTTTGTGAGGTGGAGAGAATGTTTCTGATAGACAACAACATAGTAATTATACAAAGCAGATGAGTCGATTTGACTGATTTAAGATTTTAAAATTAAAATTTAGATATTTGAAAACTATATGAAAAGTATTATGTTCTTCTAAAAAAATACATCCAACAAATTCATGTAGTTTGATGAGATACGAAGAGTGACAAAAGATTTCAGATAGAGGGAATATTACTTAATTTTTTCCACGTTTAAGTTATGTAAATTGTCAGTACATAGATTTTTGACAAATCACATCATCACGTTCATTTAGCTTTTAATAACATGTATAGTTTATACTAACGAGCCTTTTTGTAAACATGAAAAATAGAGTAATAACCTGCTAAAGCTAAGTTAAATCGAACTAATAGTGTAAAGAATTATCTACACTATATATATAACTTAAAAATCAATTTATTATTTTTTGGTACAAGTATTAGGGTCTGGATGAAAAAACTGATCTTGATGCATCAAGTCAACAGAGGGGAAAAGGACCAAACATGTCGAATCTGTCACTTTTGAAGGATAGAATTGCTAAATTTGGTCACATCAAGGGCTCATTATTGGTTATGGTGAAGTAGGAGAAATAAACAAAAAAAGAAAGAAAGTTAGAAAAGCTATTCCAACCAGATAAAGGGGACAATGTTGACTCTAAGAAAGGTATATAACATCAAAAGTAAGATATTTTTTTTTAAGTCTGATCTTCGATGATGCTAGGTCTCGGAATAAGTCTGACCTTTAACGATGCTAAAATATAGAAGGATGATTATATTTGTTGTCTATGTTATTATTTTCTTATGTTGATACTCATTTTGTTATATAGATTATTTTTTATATCATTTATATATATCTGAAAAACTTTATTCATACTTCAATCATACCACTAAGTAAATATTTGTTTCATTCTTAAGCAAATGGACATTAATGTTGACATGGTTGTAACTCAATAATCACATGTTTTTGTTTTATTAAAAAAGTTTATCTACTAATTGTAGGTCAAGTTTATCGATACACAAGTGCACACACTCGTTGATATTGACTAATGACTTCAACAACTTTTTTTTCTTGGGGTTCACTAATCATTTTGAAATTTAACTAATTCAAATTTATTTTGAAAAGTTTTTTAATATAGGGTAAAGTATTTCTTATTAAAGTAATTACATGTCTTGAATTTGAATTCGAGATCTTTAGTTAAAAATGAAAAAGTATTTACTAATTTACGATAATTATTTTTCTTTTCAGCTAAAGATAGTACTTAAGCAGTATCTGGCTTATTCTTCTATAATGTTAGTTGTGCTATTACTCATAATATTACTCTTATAGTATATTGTTCTTTGAGTTCGGTTATTATTTGAGATTTTCTTACACTTCAATTATAATTATATCTTGTTATGACTATTGTTTAGAATGATTTGTCGGGATTATTGCATAGCATATTTGGCCATGATTGCCTCTATATTCGTTATTTCTTTATCTACTATATTGCTTTGGATTGTTCTTTCTTGAGTTGAGGTTTTATTGGAAACAACCTCTTCATTTCGAATGTAGTGATAACGTCTATGTACACACTATTCTTTTCAAACCCTACTTTGTGTGATTATATTGGATACATTATTATTGTTAATGAAGATATATGTAAATTTTGAAAATCCCGCGTAAAAAATGTTAAAACATATCTTATCTAATCTCCTAACATATTACCAATAAATTGTAATCTATCATTCAAAATTATTGTACTACTTTTTAAATTTAAGAAAACGTACCAATGAAATTTCCACAAATAATTAATTAGAGGGCGATTTTATAATTATCAATACAAAAGAGAAAAACAATTTTGCACCAAAATAAAGGTTGAGAATCAATTCAAAAAATCACTTGCACACAATATGTGTATGATATATCAAATAAAAAGATACATAATACAATATATTTATTTATAAATAAACTTTTTATACTAAATCATTGTTACTTCCATATGTATCTCGATTTTTTTTTTTTTTTTTTTTTTTTTAATTTCTATCATTGCCACTGAGAAACAATTACAATTAGGAATGAGTTGATGAGTGATCCAAAAAGTCAAAAGATATCGAATACCTACTTATAATACAATAGATATAAACAAAACAAAAAGTGAACTTCCTATTAACATTAGGAAATTGCTTGGAAATTTTCATTTACTCCATAAGAACACAAAACTCCAACAAAATTTTCTGAAATTTCCTGGGAATTGTTAAGAATATATATAGCGAAATTCTTGTACAACTCAAAACCCCTTTTCCTAATTCATTAGTTTCTTAATAGTATGGATGTCAAAATTAAAAAAAGAGCATTATGTTTATTTAATTTCTCATAAATTCTAAAAAAACCCTATTATAATCGATTATAATTTAATAATTAATTTTTTTTAATGAACAATATAAGATTTCTTGTAATATATTGTAAGACAAGAATAAACATATATAAATTATTGTACGTTACATAACAAGATAAATATTTAAATTTCTCTTATTGATTAGTTTTGAAAACTTTTTTAATAAAATCAATTGTTACACAAATCGTAAAAATTATCATAAAAGTGTTTAAAAATAAAATTAAGACTTCACTTCATTGAATATGTTAGTTAAAGCATCATTTTTTTCACTTGTATAATATTTTGTAATATTTTTTAATTACAAAATCAATATTATAGTAATTGTTAGCTTTTAGAAGAGGTTTAAAGTTAAGAAAACATCTTTTTAATTTTTAATTATTTAATAATCTAATTAGTTTGAGCTTTAAATGTGTAGTTGAACATCTCAAAGAATTGAAGACAATCTTACAAGATCAGTATTAAAACATGGTTGATTCAAATTGGAGTGAATTAGATGAATTAAGAAATAAAAAGTAACTATAGATTTAATTGTCTACTATGTTTAATTATATATAATCACAACAATAATGAAATTTCAATGTGCATAATTAGTAAGAGATTAGCAACAAACTATTGAGAAAAAATTAATTAATAGTAACAATAAATACATTTTTTTAATATTCTACTTAGGTGTCGTTTGGTAGGGAGTATTGGGAGAAATTGAGCTTGTATTACGTATGGTATTATTTACCACTGTGCTTGATAGGAATTTTTGGCCTATGTATGACTAATACATGAATTAGTTATATACCCTACAAGGTATTAGAGATTGTATAACTAATACTTTTCATTTGATGGTATTAATACCACGTGATTAATTTATGTAAAGATAAAAATACCCCTCAAATCTTTTTGAATATTTTATTTATTTTCTTGATTTTATGTTTTATATTGCTTACAAGTTTTATTATTTAGAAAAATTTGTTTGTTGATAAATAAATCCAACACAAATCAATACAATATTTGAAATGCGAGTTGTTTAACATTTACTAATTGAAAACGTAAATATATCACCTCTTGATATTTGTGATCTTAATTGAATGTATTATTTGTTGATATATATATATATATATAAATGATTTTCTAATTATTTGTATTTTGAACAATTTATAAAGTTGCATTCATAATAAAACTACAAGTTGCAATTATTATGTGTAAACGTAGATGATTTATTCAATTTTACTATCGCTTACTGTCTTTTCGATTTTAAAAGTAGATGGTCTATTTTTTTCATTGAAAATTGAGTATTTTGTTAGTTATCAATTTATTAAAATGACAATTATTTATCCTCAAATAATTTAAGTAAGAAATAACAACTATCAAAATTATTCTTAAAGAAAATAACAACCATCCCAATAAAAATCTAAATTCAATTACTAATCTCTGCATTACTAATTCGTGCTATTAATTAGTGTAGCAAAAGTATTTTGTTAATACGGTGCTTGTCACCATTAATAATATTTTTCTTTTTATATGTATGTATCTCCTTCATCTTTTCTGCTCAGTGCTTTTGGTTCTTCGTTTAATATTTGCCTCTTGGTCGAATTTATGTCTTCTTTGTGCATCTTCGGTATGTTTTCGTATTTGAGTCAACTGAATTTGGGGTTTTCTTTTGGTTCTTTGAGAAGCCCTTATTTTTTGGGGCCTAAAGCCCTTGTAGAGGATATGGGTAATTTTTTTTCTTTTGTTTGTTTGGTTGGTACAGAATTAAAGCTGAGAACTTGTGATAGTTTAGTTCTTTTTTTGGGAATTTTGAGATGATGAAGTTGACTGATTTCTACTGTAATTTAGTTCATTAAGCTGATGATCATTGGTTTTTGATGTGCGATTATGTATTTTCCTTGGCTTTGATGTTTTGTTTACATATGATATTGTGTTCCTGTAAAGATAGGATCTTTCTACCTTTACGGTAGGGGTAAGGTCCGTGTATACACTCTACCCTCTCCAGACCTCACACTATTAAAGTGGTTATGTTGCTGTTGTTGAAAAGATTGAATCTTTGCTCATATTGTTCCTTTCTTGTTATTTCAAGAGCTTGATCATTACAAATGCTTACACCCCAAACTCGTAATCAATTCATCCCTTAATAGTGTGTAGTATGTGTTCTTATTAGTTTGATATTGGGCCATCGAATTGCACGATATTAATTCGATTTTTAATGGTGTGGTGTACCCCTTTGTGCTTGAAATCTCTTAATACCCTATCTGATACTTTTTTCTTGGTGCATACTGTAGTAGAGGATATGGGTAATTATTTTCTTTTGTTAGGTTAGTATAGAAATTAAAGTGGAGACCTTGTGATAGTTTAGTTCTTTTTTTGGGGAATTATCAGATGATGATGTTGACTGGCTTCTACTGTAATTTAGTTCATTAAGGTGATGATCATTGGTTTTTGATGTGTGATTATGTTTTTTCTTTGGCTTTGATGTCTTGTTTTACATAAGATTTTGTGTTCCTGAAAAGATGGAATCTTTCTACCTCTAAGGTAGGGGTAACGTCTGCATACAATCTACCCTCTCCAGACTCCACTTTACGGGACTACATTGATTATTTTGTTGTTGTTGAAAAGATTGAATCTTTGTTCATATTGTCCCTTTGTTGTAATTGTAAGAGCTTGATCATGACAAATGCTTTGCTGTCCACTTTGCTTCTTAAGTTTGTATGGACTAGTTCTTTTTTTTTTTCCTACTCAAACACCCCAAACTTGTAATCTATTCATCCCTTAATAGTATGTAGTATTTGTTCTTATTAGTTTGATATTTGGCCATCGACTTGCAAGATATTAATTCAATTTTTAGTAGTGTGGTGTACCCCTTTTGTACTTGAAATCTCTCTGTACTCTATCTGCTAATGGTATTATAGATTGGTTACTTGTTAAGTGGTTTCTAATTGATTAGTCTGAGAAGTTTCCAGCTTTCTGTTGTACTTAGATACCAAGGTAGTCGATATTGATTTGTCTTGTGTTGCAAAGAAATTTCCCGTAAGGATTTTAAGATGATACCATAACTTCTAAAATTATGTCTGTAACTTTTGCCTTCTGAAGATTTTTGAGCAAGCTGAATTAAGCTGCATTGGGTTTGCCCAGTGATGTGCTTGGCTGCCTAGAATTATGTCTCCTGAGTTATGTGTCAAAATGCTTAATCATGATGTTTATGCAGATCATTGCTTTTGGCAGGTGACACTACTATTTTGGATTAGGACATTGCCTAGTCTTTAAATGATCGTGAAGTATGATCAGCATATAGTCTCCTAATTGATTCATAGATTGCACCAATGGAGAAAAGCAGAAGCAAAAGTTGGGTTGGGAACATTTACCACAAGTTTGAGGCTGTGTGTCAGGAGGTCGATGAATTTGTAACTAAGGTATGTAAATGTGATCCTTTTTGGCCATTTACTACTTCCAATACTTCGGTATATCTGCTTTCTCTCTGGTTATTTTGTTTCCTTGGAATCTATATGTTTATAGTGTGTTGGAATGGACAGAACTTTGTAACTATCTTACGAGTAGTTCGGATTTTAATTTGACTTACTTCTTAAATATTAGGACACAGTTAAGTATGTTGAGAATCAGGTGCAAACTGTTGGTGCAAACATGAAAAAGTTTTACTCTGGTGTGGTGCCAGATTTTCTTATCCCAGTGGATAGTAATGTAAAAAAAGAAGCACAAGCTGTCAATGAGAAGCCAAAGCACGCCGTTGGCACTCATACTAGTTCAGTGGCCAACACTACGCAGAACCCTATCCAAGAGAAATCATGTCAGAATCAGAATTCCCTTGAAAGTCATGCTGCTTCAACTTCAACTGAACTTGATGGTGTGGTAGCTTCTGAAGAAGCAGAAATTGATGTTTCTGTAGGAAATGAATGTGCCACTGCGATTTGTAAGAACTCATGTAAGTTTTTTAAAGAGAATATAACAAGGGAGGAAGCACTGGTAGTTGACGAACCAAGTACTTCAGAAGACAGAGTTTCATCTGAATCCTGTTCTGACAAAGATTCAAAAGATACCATGTGCTATAGCTTTTCAGATGATGATAAGTGTTTTTCTGATGTATCGAGCTCTCAGAGTATACTACAAGATGATATGGTCGGGGAGGAACAACCACTGGCTAAGGGATCAAGTTCATTTTTGGATATTTTGTCTTTATCACAACTCACGGCATCTATGAATGAAAAAATGTTTGATAGTTCTCCTGATGCTATCAACTGTATTTCTAATGTACCAAGTAGTCAAATGGTTTTGCTACGGAACATCACTAGGGAGGTGGAACCAGTCGCTGATCAATCAAATTCTTTTGGAGAGATGGCTCTATCAAAGTCATTACCATTTTCAATGGGGGAAAGTCGAGGAAATTCCACCATGACTAAGTTACGGCATCCAACTTCAAATTATGATACAGAACTTAGGACCTTGCCAGAGGATGAAAGCATTTCCAATGCTTCAATAACTCCGACGAACTTGCAAGACAATATAACCAGTGAGGATCAACTTGCATCCAAGGAATCAAGTTCTGTCGAAGATAAAACTTTGCCACAAACCCCAGCATTTGCATCTGTTATACCTCCTTCACAAAATGATGCAGGATTTGGGGTGTCCACTACCGTGAATAAGAGTTTTTTGGGTGATGTTACTTTTGGGTTTGAAGAGTCTAGTACGACCTTGGCATTAAAAGATGCTCCAAGCACACTTCAGTCATCTGAACTTGTACTTTCTCGAGTTATGGAGAACAAAAGCATGGATATTGACTCTGGAATATCAAACTGTTCTCTGTTAAAAGAATCTTCAAGCCTGTCAACTTCCTCAATTGGAAACTGTATGCAGGAAGCAGAGTCTGATTTAAGTATCTCCACTGGCCACTCATCTGCCTTGTCTACTTCCTTAGCGAGCGCAAACAATGTTGTTTCTGTCATTCCAGCTCTCTCAAGTACTCCGTTGACAGATTTCAGTGGTAAGTGGATTCCTCTTTCAACCCTCTGGTCTAGTAGTAAACGATAAACACTGTCCAATTTTTTGTTCTCTCTGTTTCTACTTTCCTTTTTCTTTCTGTTGTATCCATTGCTACAATAGATTTCTCCTTTTGTAGAAGTAAATGCCTCGAGTTCTCACGAGTTGGTTGGAAATGGTAGGTCAGTTCAAAATGACTTCGAGTGTTGTCCAAGCCCTCAACTGATATGTCCTGCAGAAATAGGTACTACATGGAGGAAATTTGTGTTTTTTTTTCTTTCTTTCCTTTGAAATTCATGTGTTTCTAACAAAGTCACAATTAAACTATGGCAATGTAGCCGAGATGATGTTGCATGTATTAAACGATGAGAATAATGAGAAATGAGTGCAAACTCGGATTTTTGCTGCAATACATGCTTATTACGTAGTAGTTGATTGCCTGTGTGTGCTGCAGGGATGCTATAACATATCATTTTCCCGGAAGGAGAGTTCACAGTTTAATTGTGGGTTTGCAAATTTGAGCTCTATAATGCAGCATCATATGATCAAAATAAAAGTAATCAGTCCCAATTTTTCCTTGCTCTCCTCCCCTCCCATATAAAAAATAAAATGAAAAAGGAAATTTGAGGGTGAAGGGATGATACTGACTCGAATGCTTTGTCTACTTTTTTTCAGTATACTGAAATGAATATTGTTGGATCAACTGTATCGCTTCAACTATAAAGACTTATGGAAGAATAAAAGGGTTGTGGGATTTCACCGGGTATATTGTTGTTGAAGAATAAAAGGGTTGTTCTTTTATAGAATTGACAGAAGATTTCTGGATGATATACCTTCTTTGGAAAGATCATACCAGTTGATCGGTACTTCATTTATGTTATATCCTCATCATTTCATAGAACGTGTAGTATTTTGAGATTTAATATCAGTATTTTGCCAAGTCTCCATGAATAAGTTTCGATCTGTTTCACGGAGGTATAAATTATTTCTTTCTTTCTTTGGAAATATAACAGTGAGGATTGATGCGGATCCATTAGAAAAAAATTGGCGGTTTATAGGTTGAGAGCAAAAAACGTGGAATTATACATGGTCATATATACTACTTTCTTCAGATTGATGGCTTGCTTCTCAAATTTGAGCATCTGTATCTTTGCTTTTCATCTGAGATCTACTTACTGCTTGATGTTTTTTGCAGGATGTATGAATGATAGCTCCATTGATCTTCCGGGCATGGAAACAATTGATCTAACTGATAAGGAAATACCCAAGGAAAGTTGTGCCCTCGTTGACTATAAATTACACCATCTCGTTTCTTCTAGGCCAAGAAAATATAAGTCGTACAAGGTAGCGTCTCTATTTGTAAGCTTCCCTTCTACTTCAAATCCTGAACTCAATTATCGTTCAACTTTATCTGCCATACTACAGGAATTGATACAGGAGGCATTTGCTCCTAGAAAGAGAAGAATAAAGGAATACGAGCAATTGGCTGTTTTGTATGCAGACGTGGATGCTGAAACGAGCCAGCACGTTGAGCTCTCTCAATTACCTTCTCTTCCTTCACCATGTTTACACTCGATGGAATCGTCCACATGCAACATCTGTGAACCTGAGTGGGAGCTCCTGTAAATGAGCCTTTTTTCCTGTGAAAACAACCCCATGATAATAATTTCTGCTGAGAATTCTCTCTTTGTAAAGGTTCCGCGATAACGGTTAGCATAATTGAGCTAATCATTAGTCTTATTGTGAGATAAATGGTAGAAACTACATCTTATTTTTCCCTTTACAGGCTTGTCAAGGCTTATGAAAACAATTTTGGATAAATATCATTCTGCTCAATTGCTATGAGCATTTTGATATCTTTTGTTCACTTGTGACATTGTCTCAGCATAAAGGTTTTGGAGACATGATCAAAGAGGCCAGCTGGTTTTGAGGATTATTTCTTGATTCTAAGCAATGTGCCCAGATTTCATGCAGTGGTTATGTTTTGTTCTTCTTTGTGTCAGTATACTATTACTACTGCTTCTACACACCCAGCGTAATCCTACAAGTGGAGTATGAGGAGGGTAAAAATATGCAAGCCTAACCCCTACCTTTGTGAGGTGGAGAGACTGTTTTTGATAGTGTCTTTTGATTCGACAGACAAGAAAAAAGATCAAAGCATGGTAGCAAGAAAAATATGACCAAGAATGTATGTATGACAACAAAATATAAAGGAAGTGAAGCAACATGTAGTAATATACAAAGTGTGATGATACTCGACTATCAACCAATCTTTGATCTCCACCTTTCATATCTAGGGCTTGTCTCTTGTTCTTAGAAGTACCATGTTGCTTTGAAGTTTTTCAACAATACCTGTGTAATCAATTAAGATGATAATCAGCGTAAAACTAACTATAATTATGGGATTGAGACATAATTATTATAGTTGCCAGCAAGAAAATTAAACAATACGAGAAAACCATTTTGGTTATAACCCGAGAAATCAATAATTATTTATGATCACTGAACAATTTCTTGTTGAATTATGGGATTAAGATATAGTTATTGTAGTTGCCAGCAAGAAAATTAAACAACGCGAGAAAACCAATTTGGTTATAACCTGAGAAATTTCTTATTGAATATTTGACAAATTCATACCATCTATTTCAAACAAGATTCATCCCCTGAACATACGAACAATGGTCTTTAATCACATGTTTGAATTCAAGTTTTGCATACAAGGATCCACTGCTCAATAAGAAGTTTCAAATTTAATCGAGATCAAATATGATAAAAGAAATAAGATGTCCTCGAAATCACAAATGAAAGTTTTGACAGGCTTTTTTTTGTTGCCAATAAATAGTGCGCACACAGTAACACACCACAACTCCTATTTTATTTTCTCCGCCGTAGCTTTACCTTTTTCCTCATTTCTTTTGTATATTCCGAAATGAGGACCTCCATGTTGAAATCCATCGTCCGCCGGAGCTCCACTGCCGGAGCATCCTATGTATCCCGCCGTGGATTCGCATCGGGATCCGCACCGGAGAGGAAAGTTGCAGTTTTGGGGGCAGCCGGAGGGATTGGACAGCCTTTATCTCTTCTAATGAAGCTCAACCCTTTAGTATCCAGCCTTTCACTCTACGATATCGCCGGCACTCCCGGTGTTGCCGCCGATGTTAGTCACATCAACACCAGATCTGAGGTTGTTTTCTACTCTCTCTCTCCCTTCCGTTTTCTGCTTGGAATTCTCTATTTTTGTTCATTTGTATGAGCATTAGCTAAATTGGTACTAAGACGTAACTGGTAGGTTGATTGATTCTGTAAACATTCTTTTTTATCTCCTGAATCTCGAGCTCCGATCCGATTTACGCTAGTCAAGTTCACTATGGAGTTCGAGTTTGTTGCTTACTTCATTCCACTATTTACTCTATTTTTCGAGTGTGTATCACATAAATATACATAGATTCGTGAGTTAGTTATGCAAGTACAAGGTTTTGTGCTGAAAACTAGGTGCTTATCAGCAATGAAGAGTTCAACACGAGATCATTTTACACTTTGCATCAGTAGCCTGTTTTAATTTCAAGATGATTTGATTACAATGTTGTTTGAGGTGTCCAGTAGTTAACGATTCGAAGCCCATCTACCTTTTGTGTCCTAAACCTATCTAAAAAGTGTTTGTGCCAGTTCGTGGTTCTCTTCCCTGCAATTCTGATCTGTAAATATATTTGTGGACTTTGCAGGTTGTCGGTTTTGCAGGAGAAGAGCAGCTAGGGAAGGCTCTGGAAGGAGCTGATATAGTTATCATTCCTGCTGGTGTGCCCCGAAAGCCTGGTATGACCCGAGATGATCTGTTCAACATTAATGCGGGTATTGTTAAATCTCTTTGCACGGCCATTGCTAAGTACTGCCCCAATGTGAGTAAACTTGTGTAATTATCTTTGTTTATGGGGGTTATATAGGAGATTCTAGAAAAAGTTTTTGATTTCTTCTCTCATCTGCCTGCTTGTTCTGATCAACTTAAAGGCTCTGGTCAATATGATAAGCAACCCAGTGAATTCCACTGTCCCAATTGCTGCTGAGGTGTTTAAGAAGGCTGGAACTTATGATGAAAAGAAGCTCTTTGGAGTTACCATGCTTGATGTGGTTAGGGCCAAGACATTTTATGCTGGAAAAGCTAAAGTAAATGTTGCTGGTGCGTCCTTTTATCTAATTCTATGTTTGAATTGGTTTTGTTTCGCTTTACATTAAACAGTAAATTCATACAATGATGTCTGTCTACTTTACTTACTTTTTGCTTCGTTGTTCAGAGGTCAATCTTCCGGTAGTTGGTGGTCATGCTGGCATAACTATCCTCCCATTATTTTCTCAAGTAATTTTTCTTTTCTTGTCCCTTGTTATTAAGTTTTTCTTTTTTAGTATGTATTATTTATGTTGTAAGAGTTTGGTTGAACTCTTTTTAGTATGTATTATTTAGGTTGTTATTGGTGATTTCCATATTGTGGCATTACTGAGTCTTGTTTTCATCACTAAATTTTGGATATAGGCCACTCCAAAGGCAAATCTGTCAAATGAGGAAATTGTTGCACTCACAAAGCGAACCCAAGATGGTGGCACAGAAGTCGTGGAGGCCAAGGCTGGAAAGGGTTCAGCCACCCTCTCAATGGCGTATGTTTCCACTTTTATGTTTTTCTTGATTTATTTATTTTTTTCCCTAAAAGATTTTCACTTTAATTGCAAGATTTTGTTATATCTGGGTACGAATACCTGCTTAAGTTGTGATGCTGCCCATAATCAAGTATTTAGGGATGTAGAGATGTGGAGAAACAAAAAAAAAACAGATTTTTTTTGGCTTTTACTGGCCCAAACCACTTTAATTACTGGCCTTTCCTGTTTGCAAACTTGGTTCTAAGCAGTTAATTTTACGTCTGCAGCTATGCTGGGGCTATTTTTGCCGATGCTTGCTTGAAGGGTTTGAATGGAGTTCCCGATGTTGTTGAATGTGCTTTTGTGCAGTCCAATGTCACCGAGCTTCCCTTCTTTGCATCCAAGGTAATAATACTTTTCTTATCCTACAAAGACACTCGAGGTCATGTATTCTACAGATGTGTTACTAAACTTTTTTCTTTGAACTGTCTGATTCATTTGGTCATTGCCCTTTTATCATGTGGGTATGAAAATTGCTTGATTGCGAGGTAAAAACAAATTATATAGTTCAAGTTTAGGTCCCAGAAACGGGATGGTCTGTTTAAGAATGAAAATTAAAATCTGGATGTGTTCAGAGATAGTTTTGACATCATGAGTCTTGATTATGCATGTGTCTCTTGTGGAATGGTGATGGGTGGGTAGCTTTTCAACAGTGTAAATCGAATGTTTTAGAACTACGTTGATAGCCTAGGTTATTATTTGTTCTTAGTCGCACACACATCTGAATGTAGATAGCTTGTTAAGTTCAGATCACGGGCTAAATTTGATACTTTCTGTTATCAACTGACTAATAGGTTCTTCACTGCAAATGGTTTCTTGGTCAAGCAAAATAATCACCATATGGTCACTCTTTTCGTAATGCTTGCATGATATTCTCGCTCAGTCTGTACTTTTACATGCCATACAATTTGATCTCTTACTGGTTTCAAATTCTGATTTGGTCACTCTGCTTTTTACCCTTGCAGGTGAGACTTGGGAAAAATGGAGTGGAGGAAGTCCTAGGGTTGGGTCCACTTAACGACTACGAGAAGCAAGGACTTGAGGCTCTTAAGCCAGAGCTGCTCTCCTCCATTGAGAAGGGAATCAAGTTTGCCAAAGAGAACTAAAAACAAAATTATGGTCTAGTTTTCTAGAGTGACAGTTTTGGATCCTTTTTGGTCAATTGTGTTGTATCCTTTGCAAGTTTCTTGCAGCTTAGATTTAGCTCTTTTGATATATACCCAACATTTCTACAAAATAATGTATGGCAAACTGGCGTCTATGCCATTTGCCTTAGTGTGGAGGTGTTATTCTCACATGGATCGTTTTCCAATTATGGTTAGAAACAGACAATTGATTTGAAATGAAGAATGTTCATGACCAATTACTGTATTGCAATTCATTAGCCATTTTCTGTCGTTATACTTTTGAATATGACAGGAGGGACCCAATTTGGAACTAAGCAGACTACAATGCAAGCACGAGAAACAAAATATGGAACCAGGAGAAACCCAACTTCACAAGTACGCAGCAAGTTTATAAGAGCTCAAAACACGCAAATACATCGAGAAAAATCTCCCATCGATGCTTAAAAGTTAAAAACTTGCCGCCAGACAAGAATTGAGAAAATATGTACACCCTACTGTTATTTCCATTTAAATTCCTGATGGGGATATTACAATGCAATAAATACTCCCAAAGCAAACAAACAATACACATCAGCCTATTATGCTCTTTGTACACCAGGTTACAGCTGCAGGACCTTGCGTGATCCTGCCAAATTGTTGACAATGATACTGAAAAAATAGATTTTTTCAGCACAAGATTTTAATTCAACAAACAGGTGTTAAATATCTCACACTACCACCATAACCACCTATGACGAGAAGAATGTGAGAGCCAACAGCTAACATGCTCCCAGAATCACTAGGACTTCCTCCCATACTTGAAGTTCTTGAAAGAAATTTATCATGCAAGAGCCACAAGACGTCTTTCAGACGAGTGTTTGAACAGGCGCCTGCTCCAATGCATTCATAATCAAAATTTCCTGCAAGAATTATAAAATAGACAAATTTACACAACACTTTCTCATCATAGGCAAGAAACACCATGACAACGGTAAAATAGAAGGCAAAGAATCATAGAATATAAAGAGCCTCAAACCAACGGAAATAAATCAAGAAATAGTCAATGAAATAACACTGTAACAGTTCCTCCACTGACTTCTTCCACATCATAATTACTCCGCCGCAGTTTAGCCATTAAATTCAAAGGGGAAAGAAGCATTACAAGCAAAAAAAGTAACAAAACTTCCCCTTCTTTCCACTATAAAATGGTGTCCCTAGGCGCATGAAACAAGCGGGGAGCCACAATAACAGAGTGGATAGAGGATATAAAGGAAAACAGCAGGAATTCTTAGTTCTAGGGAGGGGAAACTTGCTGCACATGCTGCCCTGCTGGGTAGAGTAGTATACCTAAGGAAACAGGGCTAGAAAATGGGTGTATCTGCTGCTGTAATATAATCTCTCCCTTTTTTGGATCAAGTGATATTCAACTTTTTCTGAAACTACTAAATAGTCTTCACCTCCTTCATACTGACAGTACATTCACTAAGTCACTGAAGCAACGGATAACCATGGCTATGAAAATGCCCTCCTTAAATGGCCAATCTGCATGGTGGTTCGGTAAAGAAAAGGCCCAAAAAGTGAATGCACCACCACGGTAAAAAGCAGAACCTTAGAACCAAGAATTTTCATGTGATAAAAAGCATGATTTACTGATGGTTTAAAGGATATTAGAACAACTCGTCTTCTAACATAACAACTGGAAACAGTAGCTAAAAAATGGAACAGGAATTCTGAAAATTTTCTTTTTTTTCTTGATCAGAAGACACAAAGTTTGAGTGGTTTTCAAGTGACAAATGTTTTCTTCTGGTAAAATAATCATATTGCTAAATAAAATTGTACGGTTGGTAATTCAACTTATTAATTTGTTATTAAGAAAGTAGGTGAGCATTGGTTCTTCACATATATCACCAATCTGTTTGAATTAAATGCAATGATCGAACTTATTGAACAAATCCAATATCAGATCTTGTCAGGTTCTGAAATCAATGGTTGCAGTTGACCATATTAGATATGCAAAGAGAAGTAGTGTTGCTCAACTTGTTCAAACTAGGCTGGTATTTTTCACAAATTTGATACAACTTGAGCAACCACAAAAATGGAGCCCATGTTGAGACGCCTAATACTAAGTGTGTTAATCATCAGCTATATAAGCCCATAAGGAATGAAGTTTCAAACTGTCAGCTTCATTCACAACAGAGCTGTCGGAAACCAGAAAAGAAAATGTGCAACTCTAAAAAGACCCTCTCCACTTGTCATGAAAAGTTGTCTCATTACACCACTGGATATAACATCAACTCCACATCTATCAGACACAGAAGCTGTCCTACCCAAACTATTTTACGGTTCTCATGCAGTCGTAACATTCATTGTCAAGCTACTCTATCAAAGCCAATCTATGGTGACTTAAAATGGCCCCTCCTCACAATGAAGAGTTTCTCAGATTTCCACTTCCTACCAAAACGAATCTCATGCTCCCACCCAATCCAACAAAAAATTTCCATCAAAACAAGTGGTTATTGGTTCTGTTCATCTCATATGTTATTTTGCAAAACACCATATTAGACATAGTAATAGTCCTCAACCATATTTCCAAAAATAGTTAGAACTGGAATCACAGACACCATCAAACCAATGCCAAAGAGTATTTTCCTAATCATACCATTTCATCAAATATCAACCTAACAACTGCAGCAATCAAGAGAACTTAACACAAACAGCATACTCAAAAAAGCACATGGCACAGAATCCAAAATTCACATTTCAAATAAATATAAGAATAAAAACAAAGAAAGATGCTTCTACGGGGAAAAAAATAAGTTCACATCACAACAATAGAAAGATCACGTGCACTAGCTAAATCAGTCTTACTCACATCAAGAGCTTGTC
This sequence comes from Solanum tuberosum, assembly GCF_000226075.1. Taxonomy (NCBI): domain Eukaryota; kingdom Viridiplantae; phylum Streptophyta; class Magnoliopsida; order Solanales; family Solanaceae; genus Solanum; species Solanum tuberosum. The sequence goes on along the minus strand of NW_006239025.1, from coordinate 701,694 downwards.
ATGTTCTAGGTGATTGCGCCGCCTCTGATCCAGATGCCGAAGAACTATCACTATCAGAATCTGCACATAGTGTAGCAAATTAAATTAGAGATACTGAGAAGAACTTGCTGAAAATTAGTTAAACAATGAACAATCATTATGCGTGCAGCATTGAGACTTGGAGGAGAGGATCATAATTACCACTAGAGGATGAGCCTGAATCACTGCTGGAACTACTTGAGCTGCTACTTGCACTATCCGCTGGTCTTCCACCTTCAAGGGTAGCAGGAGTTGTATCTTTTTCACCTACTCATACATGACAGCAAGAACAATAAGTATTTTTCACCCAATGCTTCTTTGAAACCTATCCGAGGCAACAATTCCTCCTATGAGACACTTACCAGTTCCATTTTCTTTCAGTGCATCAGCAACCATTGATGTAGGGTTCTGCAATGTAATTTTCACACATTAAGAATCTCAACCAGACAAACACACAATGAGTACTTGGGGGGTGGGGGGGAGGGGATAAGAGAAGGATACATTAGAGAACAAAGCTCACCACATTTCGAGCAGTCTGAGCAGCTCCTTCCCTGGCTCGAAGAAGTTCAGCTTTTCTCTTGTACTTGCTAAAACTCTTTTTGAAATTTGTTACAAATCTATCAAGCTCCCAGAGTGTTTCTGCATCAACACTATCTATATCTACTTCAATCTCATCGTTGTCTTGACTAAGTGCAGTGTTCCTCTTCTTAATTATCTGAACAATTGCATCAAGCTTTTCTGAAGGTAAATTCTGAAGATTAGTGCTAAGCTTCTGCTTTTCCTCATACGTCATGTCTCTCTTATTGAGATCTTTTGCCTTCGGTTTCTTAGGAACTGGTGTCCTAGTAACATGAGCTATATTTGAAGTCTTCATCTTGGGATTAACTGGCCTAGTCATTGACTCAGATCTATCCAAAGGATGCAGTTGACGGGCATGTGGAGCAAGAGAACGAGAAGACACTGGGGTGTGGAGAAAAGGAGGAGCATAAGAGGTCATTCTTGAGGTGGGAGTGGGAGCACCAACATCATGATACGTTTGGTACCTCCAATCTGAATTGTACTCAGCCTCTATAACTGCCCATCTCTCTTCGAAAATCTCTGATAACTGTTCAGCCATAACATGTACATCTTGCCCTCTAGGATTATAAGTCATGGCATTACGAAAGACAAGTCGTACATCCTCCGCAAATTCCATTGGAGACTTGTACCAATCCTCAGATAACCTAGTCTTAATGGTGCCCAAATCCATAGGATGCTTAATGATGTCGTGATAATCATGTAGCCCAAGTGATTTCACGTTCACTGGCTCATTAAACACCCAACCGTGCTTGTGTTTCATTAACCTCTGAAGCAAGCTGCTACAATTCCTAAAAACCTGAAGTCTATGCTTATCAAGCCCAAACCCATTCTCTGAATTGGCACTGTGCTTCTTCCCAGAGCCATTAGTCTTCAGTCTTTTATTGCTTTCAGGTGGCAGTCTATCCTTACCAAGGAGGAACTCGGAATTCCTGTAAAACTGATTAGCCTTTGGGGTCCTCTTCTCCTTCTCCACAAAGTCAGTAGAACCATTGCTGTTTTCCACAATCAGAAAATTAGGTCGCTGGAATGGTCTTGATCCAATGTGCCCAGCAGAACGCACCTCTGAATTCATTCGCGCTAAAGACCTATTCTTGATCACACCATCATCCATATACTGTGGATGACTGTAAGAGCTAATAGAACCACCAGGGACAGTAGTAATACTACCAGGGAAAGTAGTAACACTACCAGCATTAATATTACCACCATTTATACTAGTCCTATATGTTGTCAGCTGAAGCTGTTTAGCTTCAAGCTGCTTTACCAAGCCCCTAACTTGATCAAGCTCACTCTCTAGGCTCATACCGAGCTCTCTAATCTCATCGCTGGACCTCACTCCAGTTAAATTAATCCTAATTCTATCTTTAATTCTTGAAATAACCGGCTTACCATACCCATTCTCCATTTCAAGATTGTCACTTTGTGGTTCATTTCTATGATTCTGCATTGCTGGCTGACTTCCGCTGCTGCCTTCTGGGACTTCTCCACCACTAGACACCACCACCGCTGCACCAGTGTCAATGCCCCGGCCAACTTCAGGTACATCTCTACCACATGAACCCTCAGCCGATTCCCCATCTCTATGCTCCACCAGTGGTCCGACACCTCCATCTCTAGGTTCATCTCTACCACATGAATCTTCCGTCAATTCCCGCACTTCCCCACCATTACTCACAGCTACTTGCTCACCCCCTGTCCCCCCTTTAAGAGTCGAACAATCCCGAAATTGGGTTTGCAAAGACGGCTCCGGCACATCATCATTCTCGTTCGTATCCCTCCCGCTGTTCGAAACCTCCGGTGCAGCTGCGGCTGAGCTAACGGTGGCTGTGGCGGCCGGAACAACGTCAGTACTAGTATTCTCTAGGGTTCTACGGCGCTTCCGGGTATAAACTTTGTAATTATCGCCCCAACGCAACCTATTTCTTGAATTCAAATCGTTTGCATCTGAATCCATACATGTAATCACAACCCAACAACAACCAAAAGGGATGAAGAAACTAAACCCTAACCCTAAAACAAGCGAAACACAAAGCACAAAACACAACAACTGGGATTGGAAAAGCCGAAAAATTGAAACTTTCCTCCTAAAACCCTAAAACCCCATGAATTTGAAAAGAAAAACTGGAAACCTTAGCTGGATCGGAATCGATATTTTCAGGGGAAATGGATGAAGTAGGGAACTAGGGTTTTTCCGAATAGAGAGACAAAAACAAAAATTACGAAAAGTTGAAGGATCTATTGGGAAAATAAGAAAACTAAATTTTGAGGATTTTGTGAATTTGGGGAGTGAGATTGGAGATTTTATTTTTTTCGGGGAAAAAGAGGTAAAGCAATTGAGAGAAAGTGTCCTCGATCCGAACTCTACTCACCTACTTTTCTTTTAACTATACTACTTGGTATGTACTCGTGTTGTCTGGTACGATGCATTAAAAATAATAATATATATACGTATTATTTTTTATGAAAAAGTTTTGGGATTAAGTGATTAGATAGGATATGAAGCAGTTCTAACTTATCGAAAATATGACTTTAAATCGAAGGTTATGGAGGACATAAATTAAGATAGAAGGTTGGTTAGTAGGTAGCAATGCGTTGCAGCGTTATCTGTCATACTGATAGCTTAGTTTTAGTTTTTAATCTTTCGAAATATGTTGTCTTGTACTTCGACTATCATATTAGTTTGGTTTGGACAATTTTTTCCTTGAGTTGAGGGTCTATCAGAAGTAACTTCTCTGCTTTTGAGATAAATGTAAAATGTTTTGGGCTATAGCCTGTTACTATTATTTGTTGTCTTGTACTTCGACTATCATATTATTTTGTTTTGGGCTATTTTCCCTCAAGTCGAGGGTCTATCAGAAGCAACCTCTCTACTTTTGAGATAGATGTAAAATGTTTTGGGCTATTTTTTCCCTCGAGTCAAGGGTCTATCAAAAACAACATCTCTGCTTTTGAGATAAAATGTAAAATTTGTATATATTTTACCCTCTTCAAACTTTAATTTTGGACCAGAGAGACAGGGATATCACCGGCCCATGATAGATAATACAGGCCTAGAAGCCCAACAGAGCCCAAATCAACAGTTGTCACTAAAGCCCATGATAGATAATACAGGCCTAGAAGCCCAACAGGGCCCAAATCAACAGTTGTCACCAAAGCCCATGATATCATACAGGCCTAGAAGTCCAACATGGTCCAAATCAACAATTGTCACCAAAGCCCATGATAGAAAATACAGGCCTAAAACCCCAACAGGGCCCAAATTAACATCTGTCACCTAAACCCATGATAGATAATACAGGCCTAGAGTAATGGATAGTAAAAACTATGACCTTTAACTTGGCTTGACGAGCAATGGGCATACTTATGTATTAGGTGAGCAATGGATCGCTAGACATAAGTTTAAAAAACTTTTACCTTGCTCCACATAAGTTTTGTAAAAATTAAGTTATGCACCTTAAGTTGTGTAGCTTTTCTATGATCGAATTTCGTCACATTTAGAGAATTTTTTATTTGTTCGACATAAGTTCTGCAGGAATTAAGTTATGTCTTTTTAAGACACAATTAACTCGCAAGTTTTGAAATTGAAGTTTGTCTCTCTATCATAAGTTCTGTAAAATTTAAGTTATGCTTTTTACTAATTTTCTTAAATTATTATTTAATTATCTTTATAATATATATTTTTAAATTGGATAAAATTATAATTATGTATAAATCCTTATAACATATTAAGGTAATTTAATTTTCTTTTTAAGTGCAAAATCCTTTTAAATGTATACCTTAATTTCTGTGAAATCCATAAAAATCAAGTTTCTTGAACTTACTTTTATTGCATGGATCAACAAGCCAACATGAGAGGGAAAAAGCAGGCACAATCCTGCCATATACATATCAACTTAACAACAAATTGCAACCCGAAAAATAGAGCGATAACTTGCTATAACATATTAAATTCCACTTGTAGTTGCAATCAAAATACACACGTACAACATATGTCTTAATCAATTTAGACGATACACACAATTCCATTCACCCTTGCATCTTATGACATTGTTGGTGATTGCGAATGATGTTGAGCATCTGGTCCTTGTGGAGCCACCCTCATGGTTCCTACATCTAACAACATTGCCCTTCTTTTGTAATACTCCAACGTTGATTCATCGTAACCAAATTCGCGTAAACTTAGACGATGAGGCCTAATAATTGGCCTTTCTACTGCCTCGTGACAACATCCTAGGATCATCGATGTAACAATCAACATACATAGTAACATGAGTACAAGTTCCATTTTGTTGCTAAATGTAGACATGATAGAGGACTATATGTATGAATATGTGCAATAGAATTTGAGAATAAAATCAAGAAAAAGGTAGAGGAATGTGTGTAACAAATGTGATTGAGTATTTAGTCCCTTTTATACACTAACCAAACAAAAAGATTTTGGATAATGAATTTAGGGTCAATGAATTGAGAAAGGACAATAAGTGAGACAAATTAACTAGTGGGAAGAAGGTGATGGGACAAGGTTTTTGCTGTCCAAATACTAGGGCATTGCCAATTTATAGAAATTAAAGACTAGGGTTTTGCCTTGTTTGTTCAAGTTAAGAAAATCCATAATTCATTAACAAAGGGGGACGATGGTTCTTGGTGGTAAAATTAGTCCACAAAGTATTATCAATTCAGTTAGCTTAAGTTTGGATGAGTTAATGATTCGTTCAATTCAACTTATTTAAAAGATTGGAATGATTTGTATTAGTGAGACTTGGAGATCAGGATAGAATGTACTGGGGAACTTACCTTATCTTTGTAAAGTAGATAAGTTGTTTTCGATAGACCCTCAACTCAAAAAAAGTAAAATCAAAATATTATTGAAAACTAAATAACCGCAACAAAATAGAAAGATTAATAATACAAAAGAAACATTAGTTGGTAGCAAAAGTAAAAGAAAAGATACTAAAACTATTAAATGAGGAGATGAGCAATAGAAGACTAGCCTCCTGCGTCTCCCTCGTAAAATTACGACAACACTCAGCTATCCACTAGTCAACTATCCTAATATTCGACCTTCAGTAAGTTCGAGATGCGTCATGTCCTATGATCTAATCTTTCCCCTACCTCAATTTGTCTTTGGCCTACCTGTACCCATCCTATAATTTCATAAAGCCAACCTCACACATATCCTCATTGGTGCGTCCATGCACCTCCTCTTCACATGTATGAACCATCTCAACCTCGTTTCTCTCATCTTATCTTTCATGAAGTTCACTCCCACCTTGTTATGTATAACTTCGTTCCTCATCTATCTCTCTTGGTATGCTCACACATTCATATGAGCATTCTCATCTCTACTGCCTTCATCTTTTGAACGTGAGCATTTTGTCCAATCAACACTCTGCTACATGCAACAATATAGATTTAATCATCGCTCTATAGAACTAATTATCTATATAAAAAAAGAAAATAATAGTATCATAACTTGATAAGAATTGAACAAATTAGATTATGACTGATAAGTTAACCTATTTTAACCTATCCTAATTCAAGTCATTATTGAGCGCATTCCTTAGTGCTTATTGTTTCCTTGATCATTAATATTACTCATTCATTGAACAATTGTCAACACAGACACATTATTTAGTTAATCATCTAGTCATCTTTTCCTCTATTAATGTGTTAATTTTAAAGAAGATAAACAATAAAAAAGATGCCCCGACAAGCACTGCACTATATTCAGATATAAAAAGCTTTTTGTTCCCATTATGTATATTTTTCTTCAATTCAATTATCTAATTCATTTGACTTTTGATTCATTTTGTCTATTTATTTTTAGTACTACAATATGTCACTACTATTATTTTACACACTTTATTCAACTTGTCAATGTGTATGTGTCATCCCCTTAATCAACAATTTTTGGGCACACATTATATGGGTGTCGCACAATGTACCAAAAGTAGAGATACGTAAATATTAAAAAGTGAAAATAAAATCATTTTTTTATGGAGTCAAATAGTAATTGATTACTAATTACGTGGTAAAGACAATTTTCTTATGTATAAAGGCAATAAAGATAAGGAAGATGACACTATGGATTAAGTTGAAGTTATTTTGCATTATCACCATAGTTGATCGAATGACGAATGACGAATTTAAAATTTATAAATTCAAAAAAAAATTAAAATATTGATCATTGGACCCCTTAACCCTTATTATATTATTGGATTAACAACTTATTATATGTGCATATTTAGTAAACTTCGTAATTTATATATAATTGAGATAAAACTATTAAATTTTGTCGAACTCGTATTTTCGCTCTTGTGGATAGGTAGTGGAAAACAAAATGTCGACTAATTGTTTCGTACTAATTATGGAAAGTCTACGTAATGAAGAAATGACATTGGTTTGTTTAGTTTTATATATATATATACACCAATTTTTCCATTCATTTTTATTTGTTTCTATTAATGATATGATACGATAAGTCATCAAATATTAGGAAATGAATAATATTTAAAAAATAAATATAAACTAATAAATTATTTCTTAATTTTTGAAAATAAATAAGTAAACTATTAAATAATTATTGTTAATTTATTAGACGAATAAAAATGAACGGAGAGAGTATATGACACTAGAGCCCAGAAATAGTAATAAATTAGTCATCAGGATGAGTTTTGGTTACAGTGGTAGGACTGCTTTATTCTTAATCAAAAGTCTCGGTTCAAGCCCTTGTAATGAAAAAATCATGTTAAGAGTGTCACCCCCAAATAGACCCTAAAGTGCGCGATCTGAATTATTCGGGGACCCAATGTGATCTCAAAATACCAAATGACCAAATGGAAAAGAAAAAGAGTGATAAATTAACCATTCAAATCATAGAAGTTGTTGGCATATTGGATTTGATAACCTAAATGTCGGCTCCAAATAGACTCTAGTCATGTGCATTATCCATAATCCAAAAAAGTTTTAAAGATTATTTTTGTTAATGACTTTGATAATAGTGACGTCTTATCAACTTGGGTATATTTTGACTATTTTATCAAATATTTGATATTTTTTACCGTTTTGATATTGAGTGATCGATCATTCAAAGCTTAGACAAATATAAGGATAATATTCATAAAATTACTTTTCAGCTTCTATAATTAAAAAAGATAATCAATATCTTGAAGTTATATTTTTTCAATTAAAGTTCTGAGATAATAAGTATTTTTTTAAGACAAAATCGATAATTGGTTAGCAAGGGCCATTCCATTGAATAAGAAAATATCACCTAGCATTTTTTAGTTTACATGAGGATTTAAACTATGATTAAGTTATTAATGTTTCTAATTTATATAGCTAACTAATGGATCAAGATGTTAAGAAATTTTGTAGTAAAGATGCCAATAATTGACCTTGAATTTCTTACCTACAATAGGTCATATATTAGAGATTAAAAAAAATTACTTATTTATATTAGATTGTGTCGATATATGAAATTTTATGTAGTTTTATATCCTTGGTAGGGGTGTGCATTCGATTTTTCGGTTTGGTTTTACACTATTCGGTTTTTGGTTTTGTAAATGTGTAATTCAATCCGATCCAAAATAAATTTGGTTTGATTTGGTTTTCCTCTATTCGGTTCGGCTTTTTCGGTTTGGTTATTCGTTATGTCAATAATTAATAACATATATAATCAAAGTAATAATATTTAATCCCTTAAATATACTTTTTAATATAAATCATAAGTAAAACTTAAAACACAATACTTATAAGTATACCTATTAATTATTATAAATGTAATTCAAAACATAAAATATAAACGTAATCATCATGAAAGGCAATAACCAAAAAGGGACAAAAGTGGTTAACTCCAACTTAATTCTAAGCCTAAACATTATATATATAATTCGGTTTTTCGGTTTTTATTTTTTAAAAGCCGAAACCAAACCAAAAAACCAAACAAAGTAATCTATTAATCCTAAACCAATCCAAAAAACCAAAAAATCAATCCAAATAAAAATTTAGTTTAGTTATTCGGTTTAATCCGAATAGTGCACACCCCCTACTTGCTAGTAGTAACATTTACTTCGTAATTATAGTTTCTTAAAATGAAAAATAAGAGGTGTGCGAATTTTAGCTAATTTTATAATGAAGGTATAATCTAATGGTTATAAACTTATAACTTTTATCTTTATTTTTTTAAGTGCAAGGTTCAAATATCAACAAAGGTTATTTTTTTCCTTTCCCTATTCATGTAACAAACCCATAGCGAAAATAATATATTTTAAAAATAAATAAAAAGTTATGCATAATTGCATATGTTTTTTTTTTTTATTTCTTAATTCTACTTGTGTAGCATGTGGTCATTTAGGAGAGGTGAAATTCGTAATTTAACTTTAAAAAGAAGTTTGATAGAATTTCAATAGACTCTATGGGAAAGAAATCATAGCTTGATCCAACAGATACAGGCCCAATCCCAGGAAACAATCACAAAGGATTCTAATCATTAACAAAGTCAGAAATTTTAATAAATAGGTTGAAAAAAAATACAAGAATATCATACATAAATCCCACACAAAAATATCATAATTTCTTATAAAAGAGGAAGATTTGTTTAGGTGAAAATTGAAGATCAATTTTTTATCGAGATAACTGAAAGTTCCAACTAATGAGAACTTTAATGAACCTAGCTACGATAAAGATCCAATTAAAATCGTATTACTTATTTTTCTAGACCTCGTTATAATTTATAATCATATATGTTTAAGATAAAAGGGGTTGATGATCAGATGCTAAGAATCTCTTGTCTTTAATTCTAAGGTTGTTGAATCACTAATGGAGCAAAAAAAAATGGAAGTTTCTAGGTAAGGGCTCACCGGACCGAAACGAATCGGTACCAAATTAAAACGAGATGGTTTGACCGGGTCGTTGACTGGTACCATGATGAACCGGACCGGAATTATCGAAATGGAGGCTCAATTCCATCCCGTCCCACTATATACCGGGATAGAACCGGGACGGACCGAAATGTAACAGGATGGAATAAACGATACAACACATAGCTATTTCAAAAAATAATAATTTTTTTTGAGTTATTTTGAATTACGAAAATATGAATGTTTTTTTTTATTTTTCTAAAAATAGATTTTAAATTTAAGTTTTGAAATTTATAATGTAATTTTACTTTCGTAAGTTAAGTTTAATAATTTATTTATTTATAAGTTTTTGAGCTTAAGTTTCCAAGATTTGAATCTTTTGAAGTTTATAAGTTAAGTTATACTTATAACTTACAATTTAAATAACTTAAGTTTGTAATTTTAAAAATTTAAATAAACAAAAAAGAAATGCTAATAAAAGTATAAAACAATGACACAAATTAAAAAAATCTCAATCCAATTTATTCAAGGGCAAACCACATAAATCCCACTAGTTTAGGTCTTAATTATTAAGATTCCCAATAGTTTCAAATATTACTTCATGTACCATATTTTATGCTTAGGATACATGAGTCTAAATCCATGAGATACATGTATTTACCGAATTTTAAAATTGAGATACAAAAATTATTTATTTAAATTAATTGTTTGGAACTAATTTCCTTAATTAGAGGAGTAATTGAGGATATTCAAAATACATAGATAATTAATTTCATTTTATTATTCTTTAAAATAGTAAATTCATTAATATTATTAAAATAAGATAAAAACATGTATATCTTGGTAATGCAATTTGATTAATTTCAAATTATTACTCTTAAAATAATAAATTCATTAATTTGATGTATCTATTATCAATATATGATGTATCCAACAAACTAAACACTTAGATACATGAGTGTCCTGCAAGTACATTCATATGTATCATAGAAGTATCTAGCATTAATTTCATGTATTTGTTATAGGTATCTAGTATTGATTTATGTATATATATATATATATATTTATGTAATATTAATTTCATGTATCTTTTATATGTATCTAGTATTAATTTGATGTATCCAGTATCAATTGCATATGTTATATCCAAAAACATGTATCTCGAATACATAGTAAGCATATACATCTAATTATATGTATCTAAATATGGAATATACAAAAAGAAGAAGCATATGCATCTAATTATGTGTGTTTAAATTTCATACGTTATATCCAAAAACATGTATCTCGAATACATAATAAGCATATACATTTAATTATGTGTATCTAAATATGAAATGTAGTTGAAACACATTAATTTAGGAACAAATTACGATTGTAGAGTATCTGTCGTATCATTAATATCATCGTGTTGTTAAAAATCATGTATCCAAAATTTAATGGTGGATACATATACATGGTCAGACACCCCATTACTAAAAATACAACTCAGATCTTAATTAAGATTACTACTTATTGGATACACATGTTTCAAGGGCTATATCAAAGTAATATTGGTACTACCAAATCCATGTCACGGTAACCAAAGAAAGCCTTAGAAGAACACCAACAAACAAAAACTCTCTACAATACTCCCTTTGATCCTTTTGCGTTGTGGCATAACATAATCAAAACTAAGATCCATTTCTTTCGGAGACAAACAATCAAGACCCACTCTGAATTAAAGTTTTCTCTGTAACAGTTACTTTGATTTGATCTAGTTATAAATGAACAATACAAAATAATATTTGAGTTCAGGAGAATTTGTCGGCCATGGTGATGATATCTTGAGAAGAAGAGAGTAGATTAGCTATTGTTGGAATGAAATTGTACGATGAAATTCTTGAATCATAAAGGAGGAGACATAATTGAGTGATAAATATGGGAGGGGAGAATTAAGAGATAGTGGTTGATTTGGAGTGAAAGAGTTAATTAAGCAGATAATTAATCAATCCTAGTTTTAAGATATGTAGGTATCTAATAATCTAATTGTATCTTCAAATAATATATTAATATATGGTATAAAATATTAAAAGTGGTAATATATGTAATTGTTTGAAAGTAAAGATAATATTAGTATATATAGTAGTGATGTATGTCTAATAAGGTAGTTTATCCTTTATTCAAATAGGCAGGCCTATTTTTAATTAATTAAAAACAATTTACCAAGACCGACCGAACCGGACAGGAACAGAATTGGGATGAACCGATACCGATATACCGGTATCAAATCATGAAACCGTTCCGTTCCGAGTACCGGTTCACTGTATCCCCTTCCGTCCCAAATACTACCGGAACGGACTAGAACGGTACCGGAACAACCTGGTCCGATGCCCGGTCTTACTCCTAGGGAAGGCTAAAAAAAACCATTAAGTGATTATTATTGAATTAGGAAAATCTTAATAACTCAATTGGTTAACTTAGTGAACTTTCGGTCCTTCATTTTATTGATGAGAGCTCGATCATCATGTGTGTGTGTTTATGGTTACGTCACATTCGTTATCCGATATTTTGTTGAAGTTAAGATAATACCTCAAAAAAGTTGTCTATGCCTTACTATATCCGAAGTAACTCTCATCAACAAGCACTTGCACGTAATTTTATAGGACATTACTAAAGTGGGGAGCAGAGGCATATTCAGGATTTCGGGATGATGGGTGCACTATTATGAAAATGTGGATCTATCGGTTTGACATTTAGGTTCTTATCATTGAGAACAGTTAAAATTTTAAATTATAGTTCCAAAATCGAAATGCTTAATAAATTAAAACGTCAAAAGTGTTATCAATAACCACTAAGAGAGATATTATCAAATTTTAGAAAGAAAAATAAAATAAGATAGATATAAAAGTCAAATTTCTAACCCCACTAAGAGGTGCACCCAATCATCGTCGCATTATATGATACTTGAAGTGTGAGTTCACACATTTATATTTCACAAAAAATTAAAAAAATATAACACTATTATTTATAATTTCGGGAGGGAAGCATGAGTTCACGTGAACCCGGTAACCTCCTCCTTCATACGCCTCTGGTGGGAGTGAGGATCAGCGTTGGGGCGAAGATTAGACAATGAACTTGCAATGCTATTTCAAGAACCCGTTTTCCCTACTTCAGTTCTACCATTAAAAAAATATTTTTTAGAGAAAATATTTTGACCTATCAAACATGAAAAAAATGGAATTGATACCTCACTCATTATGTCATCTCTCACTCTCTAAGAGTCACATGCATGGGATAAGGTTTTCATTAGCTGTTTTTGCAATCCATCTCTACTGGACAGGCTAAATGCCACCTTTGAAGTTTGATGGTGGGCTTTTCTTTTTTATTTATTATGTATTTCTTTTTTATGCAAGATTTTGCTAAATCTTAATTTTTTTCATGCAAAACAAAACATCTAAAAGAATAATACAACACAAAGTGCTCCATAGAATCATTAATGACAAATTTAATAAGAAAAAAAAAAAGCCAACTTGGTACTTCTATATTACTTAGAAGATTATCTTGACAAGAAATAGTCATTAACACATTAATGTCTCATAGAAATTATCTTAAAGAATGACCACCACCCCCCCCCCCCTCCCCACAATCCACATTATAAAGAAATTAGGGTGGGGGTGGCTTAATTAATTAGCATTTTCTTACATTAATCTCATCATTCATTTGACTAGCTAGTATCTAGGTTGCATTTGTTTTCCACTTGAAGCAATAATCCTAAAGCAACATTAAGTGCTTAACTTACTATTATTTATAAGTTTAATATGTTATCCCTCAATAAGCAAAATTCAAGAAATGTTGATTTGATTATTTGAATTCATAAAATGGATCTTGGGTACAAGTCATTCTTTTTCAAGAGTATTTGCAACTCTTACTCGATTTTTTTGGTTACAAGTCATTCTTTTTCAAGAGTATTTGCAACTCTTACTCAATTTTTTTTGTTTCTCACCCGTTGTTCAACCGATTAAATTCAAATTTGCGCTGAAAAGTTTCACATTAGGGTAAAACGCTCCCTAAGAAGGACGACTCTACACCTAGGAGACTTAAATCTGAAACCGCTGATTAAGAATAAATGAATACTTGCTAGTTACCACCATAACTCACCTTTCTCTAATAAGAATTGTGCGCGCTATCCCATCCCTATAAAAAGTTGTCAATTGATCTCTAGGTTGCAACATAACAGTTATACTCAGTGTAATTTTATAAATAAAATTGAAAGATAATAATTTGCGCAGTCTTATTTCTACCTTACTAAGGTAAATAAGTTGTTTCTTCAATAAATTATACTTAATTAGAGCTTAATAAATATTTTACTTTAATGTACCACACTTCCTTATTAAAGTCAATTTCATTCACACTTGTTTGTAAAAATGGATGTTTTGGTCAAACATAATATATGGATAACTTATCTATAAATAATCAAATATATAAACCGAAAGATGGGGTGGCACTAAGGTTGACCAAATTTTAATTAATTAAAAAAATAACACTTTTTGGGTTTGGTGAGTCATTTTCATTTAGGAAAACATTTGTCTATTTGTTAAAACTAGTGGAATCATTTTTGAAAAATAAATAAATAAAAAATATTTATAACTTTTACAGAAAACATAATTTTTTTTACAAGTATTATAAAAATCCATAATGGTTTTAAAAGTTCCTTAAAGAATTAATTAATTATCTTTATCGTTTAATTAGCATCTTCGAATGCTAATTTGGAATTAGTCGGTTAAGCAAATGATTGAATACACCGACCACTAAACTGATAAAATATATAGTTTGTACTAATTAATGAAATCCATTAACCTTTTGATAAAGCAATGACCATTTATCCATCTAACTAATTAATAATTGGAGTATTATTATTATCATAATAAATAAGTTTGTCTAGTTTGGTTGGTCAAAACATATTGAAAATAATATTTTTTTTTATAGAAAAATAAATTTTAAAATATTAAGAAAATGAATTTTCTAACAAAACTATAAAAGTATCAGGAAAAACAACCTTGTAGTATTTGGAGATCGATCAATATTAGGTGTTTTGTGTGGATTTTATTAATCACTCTATTCCAGTTTATATGACTTATTGTTTTTTTAATCTGTTCTAAATAGAATGACACATTTCTATATTATGGAATAATTTAATTTTAAAATGTTCATTTTACCCTTAATGAGTGACTTATAGTTAAACAAATATCTATCACTTATTTTAAAAAACAAATTTCAAAAGTCTTATTTTCTTTCTTAAATTCCGTGTCAAGTCAAGTAACTCATATGAAATGGGAGAGGAAGAGTAATTGAAAACTTTAGCTATCTAAAAGTTATAATTTGCAATTATTTTCTACATTTTGTTGATCTTTCTTTCTTTTTTCTTGTTCTTAGTTTATGATTTAGTTTTCATATTCCTATTGCATCACAAACACATCCTTAAAGTTAAAAATTCTTGTAAGAATGAAAGTGGTGATTAGAAATTAATAATAAATAAATGTGCTGTTACTGGATATATCAAAATAGGTTTGGTCAGGCTAGCATAACATGAATTATAAAGTAAAAAAAATATAAATCCACTACCAAAAATAGGCCTCCATCACATTATTAATTATTTTAATAATATAAATAAATGTGTTGTTACTGGATATATTAAAGTTCTATTTGTATATATAATAATTTATTGATAGTGTATATTTACACTTCAAAGTTGGATTAGTTGAGTATTCTTAATTTATCTTTTTTGTATGTAAAGTCATTAGTTTCAATTTTTTCAGGTTTAGTTTAATAACCGAATTGAAAAATATTTTCTATAGAAAAATAAGTTTCTTAAAAATGAAAAAAAAAGTTTCATAAGCAACATTTCAATACGCCCCATCTCCACCACCCTACACCATATGATCATATCCCACCCACCTTCTATTATATTAATTTATATTTTATAAAAAATATTTTTCTCTGTATCGAACATAGGCTAAAAATCATTAACACATATATTATGTATCTATCCAAGACTCCAAATGTACGCTATTTTTAATGCAACTATATATGAATCCTTACTTCTTGATACATAATAAGACTAATAAATTATTTCATAACTAATGGATGAAAATAAAATTGCACTACATATATCTTCTATCTACCCAAAAAATATGAGTAGTTTCCATTTAACATAATGTACGTACATTTTAATTTTATTTTTATAAAATAGAGAGCATGTTTTCAATCGACAGATAAATTAAAAGCCCGATTGAAATATAATATAGACTTTGCTATTATTCCAAATAATTAATTGGAAATATAAGATGAAAAAGAGCAAAAACAACTAACTTATATGAAATTCTATTTACTCAAAGCCAATACTTAAGCTTCCCCACATCAGCAACAACTAGAATCCAAATCTTCATGACTTGGCACACCCATATTCCTTTAATTTCATATGACTAATTAATTATCACCTCACTTTCGACAAATTAGCAATTAAAAATGTGTTATTTGAATCGATGATTCATCAGAAATAACCTCTTTATCTTCATTAGAAGATAGGAGCAAAATTACATATACATCATTTTTTTCAGACTCTACTTGTAAAACTACTAATTATACGTTGGGTTGTTGATGCGGAGAAATATTTTTTTTATACTATGTGTCAAATATGTAACATGTCAATAACAGGTGTATCACACTCCAATACATTCAGGTTGAATTATAAAATGAAATATACGTTTGAAGTGATCAAAATAAGCATTAATTAATTATAATAAGCTTTGAGTTAAAGTTATTTTTGTTACACGCTAAATTGGCTTATGTAGCATGCTATGGTCACACTCCAATTTATGCTATATATATGTTTGAACTATATATTAATACAATTAATATTTGTATAATTCCGTACTTTAGCGTTATAATTTAAGTCTAAACTAAGGTATACAACTATACATTCATTAATTTAAAGTTTTAAATCTGCATTTAACGTTAACTCTGGACCACAATAGCATTAATGCAAATTAATTGTGATTAATTATGACTTGTGACTTAGGTTTCCAAAGGCGGCACTAAAAGAATTGCCGCATACAATTTACAATCCACAAAAAGGTCTATAAAAAAATACACGTCGGTTATTTGATACTCGGGTTTGACAGGTGCACGAACGACAACTACAAAGTGATTATCATATAATTAAATAATTGAAAATAATTTACTTATGATACTTAATTATGCGAATATCTAATGAATTTTGAGTTTAATTTATTATCAGACCCTATCACTTATTCATAAAAAGAAATCACACAAGTTGAATGTTTGAGTGTTCGGAGGATGAATCCTAATTTTGAAATGGATGGTGTGAGTTTGCCAAATGTTTGACAAGCCTAGTACTACATTTGTGACACATATAAAGTATGTTTTGCATCAAATTTTGTTTAGTGAACGTAGGCTTATTGTAAATCTGATTCATATTCTCAATTTTGATACACACCAAAACCTTTTATTTCACGGATTTGGAAGAGCTATCAATCATTATAATCAATCAATTTTTTAGAAAAAAATTGTGTAAATTCTTCAAAATTTGCTAATTTATTAATTTAACTAATCTATATACGTGCATTTAAAGTTCTCAAAATTATTTTGAAATTATAGTTTTGAAATTATAATTTTAACTGAAAAACAGAATAAAATAATATATATCTTAATAAAAAATACCTTATCCCATAAACCGAACGACCTAACATAATTTATTAGTAACACCTTAGTTTCAAGTTTTCCACATCACCACTTTCTCATTAATTTAAAAGGTTCAAGGTTTTATTTTTTCGAGTTTGTGCATCACCTAATTAAGTATATTAGTTCTTTCTTTAAACACTTGTGCCTTATTTGCGCCGCCCTACAATTTAAATATTAGTAAAAATTAGTACTACTAATTTCTATATAAACCCAACCATTTAAGCACTTAACCCTCCACATATTTCATGCAACTTTAGAGCACCTAATTAACTTGGTATAATATTTTGCAAACCTCATTCTTCCAAACTCAAAAAAATGGCAAGTTTTAAATTTTGGTTTTGTTTCTTTGTTATCTTGCTTTCATGTTTATGCTCCGAAAGTCGCCCTCTAGAGGCGTTTTCGGGGAAGAGGAAGGAGACAATGATGGAGATTGCTCGAAATATTTTAAGAGAACGATTGCTTAAAGCACGTTCAATTAAGTATGATGTCAATCGGCTTAGTCCTGGTGGACCAGATCCTAAACATCATTAGGGTTCGAGGTTGATTCAGGATTTAAACCTGATGAGTTCGAGTAACACATATTGAACTCATTGTAAGGTTATCGACTCCGGTCCTTCAAAGGGATTACTCATTGGAGATTTATGTAGAAGAAAGAAAATTAAAAGAAGAAGAAAAAAAGGAGAGAATTAAAAATGTGTTTTTTTTTTTAAATGACCGATTGTGTTCCTAAATATAATTGGAAGTGGACATTTGCAATTCCCCACATAATAATGATAGTGATCTTGATGTGATTGAGATTTAACTTATTAGTTGTGGATAATAATTTTAAAAGCTCATGTCCTTACTTTTTTTAATAATTTAAGCATACAAGTCCTTATTATATGTTCATTGTATACATCTTTATGATGCATCTCCATATCTAAGTATATGTTTATGTTCATAATCATAATCTTATGATAAGGTATATTTCAATATCTAGTTATTATAATTCCTTTCCCCACTTAGTTAACAAATCATCCAGTATGCATGAAGGTATGTATATAAAAAAAAGTTTAAATGGATTCAACATCAAATATATATATATATAACAAATAATTTTAACTTATGTATACTATGCAATCTTTTGACGAAGGGTTTGGATGAACCCTCTTCTTGTAACCTATCTTGGGCCCATGAATTTATTCAGATTTTCCAATCATGTAATTTCATTTTCTCAGCATCATTCACCAATATGAAACACACCCCCATGGTGAAGGAGTCAGAAATTTAAGGAGTGTCAAAATATAAGGATATAATACACCTAAAAACATATATACATAAAATTTAAAATCTAAACTAGTCAAATAGTCTAATTTCCCAACGAATGAGTCCCACATGCAAAACGTCAACTTTAACAAGTTTTGATTTTTGACATTGAATGTTAGCCCATAAAATAAGGTGGGATCGAAAATTCAAGAACATCTATTTTCAAGATTATGATTGTAATTTTATAATGAAAAATGAGAGTATTATATACAAGACCTGAAAAGTGCTTTAATGTTTAAAGCCCACCTAGCCCTTGTGATTGAAATTGAACTACTTTGTAATTTAAGGCCCATAAACCCAACTTCCATAGGCAACTCTTTTCATTTTGTGTCTTAAATCAACTTTTTCGCTTTACGAGAATCAAATTACGTGAACTTTGACCGATAATTTTTTTTAAAGTAATATTCTTTTTACATTATGGTATACTCCAAATAAAAGTTGACTTGTAAACCTTTTTGTGTAATTTCTACATATTTTTTTGCTTTTTCACTAAGTTTTGATCGTTATCAAACTGACTTTTGATAAGTGACAAGTAACAAACGATTTTTGATGGATGAAGTACCAAGCATGTGCTAGAGGAATAAACAACCTAATTTTTTTTATTTTTTTTTATAATAATGATGCTTAGTTCAGCTTACGCGCTACATACATCTCAGTCATTTCGCCGTGTAAGTATGTGTTATCTCTTGTCAACTCAAATATCAAATAACTTTAGCTATCTAATAAACAAGCTAATTAGAACATTTAAGATTCCTTTTGACTATTTTTGTAAAAGGTTATTTCAATGCTTGGCATGCACATTAAAACGTTAATTGCAATGGACCATTTTTCAGAAGACTTATTCAAAGTGGCTGTTCCATTAACCACTAGGGGGAAACAAAAGTCATTAGAATTTTCTTGACTTCCCACTCAATATTCGATATTCGTGTTGTTATTCGAATAAAAGTCTAGGGATAACATTTACGTTTCCAATAAGCAAAGATGACTCTTGAGTCAAACCTGAAACCTATAATGAATAAAATAATATTTGAATTACCGTTCCATTATTTATAACCTGATTGATCTTTAGATTTTTCTCGGTCTAAGTAGAATTTTCCAAAATTCAAAGTCAAAAAAAGAGAAAAAAAGGAAGATGATTATATCTCAGAAAGTGATTGCAAATAACGAAGTGAGTGTGACTTGAAGATTCCATATTTTCACAAAATAATGGTTCAAAGGATGTCTATGTCTAAAGGCAAAGAAAAAAAAAAGTTGGAATTGATTGTATTTACTAAAGTCTAAAGTGTTTGATTTGGTCAGCACTGACGATCTCATTGGCTCTTATCCTTGTATATAACTTCTCTACTCAAATATTTTTCACTTACTTAACCTTAACTAGATCAAACAAGTGAAATCAATAAGTGATACGTGTGTGGTACGTGTATATAAAAAAAGAATAGCAGTATTTTAAATTTTGATAAATTTCGAACTCATTCAACGACATAGAATCATACTTGAGTTTTTTTAAAAAGAAGAGTAGAAAACTTAAAACATTCGTACGTATAAAAGTTAGAGAAACCCTTTTATTTATAGCTAACAAAGGGTATTATGAACATGTGTTCATTGTGTCTTATCAGAAAAGTCACAACTCTTTAGAAAAGTCACAACTCATCGAAAAAGTCACAACCCTTCGATATAGTGAGGACAAATTAGGGTATTGTATATATATATATTACACGCCATGAAATATTACATCATCAAACACACTAAGTCTGATATTAATCCAGGGTTAATACCTCAGATGGTCACTCAACTATCCACTTTTGCCTCAGAAAGTCACTCAACTTTTAATTTTCACTAAAAAGTCACCATGTGAGTGGCTTTCTGAGAAAAAACTGGCTAGTTGAGTGACCATTTGAGGTATTAACCCTATTAATTCATGTCAAGCATATTATCAAGTTATGAAAGGAAATACTTTAAGAAAAAAAGATAAAACTATGACCGAATATTTATTACATAAACGTTTGTCATAAAATCGAGACATATTTGTGACAGAATTAACTAATTTGTGATAAGATATGATGATCCATCATAAATTTAAGACGAAAACAACTATTTATCACAAATTTGTGACAGATAAAATAATTTGTCACAATTTTTTCATAACTATTGTAATAAAAAATAGAGATAAGTTTAAAAAACACACCTAAACTATACCTTTTTTTGAGTTTCATACCTAAACTATTGAGAGTGTGAGTTTCATACCTAAACTATCACTTTTTAGTTTGAGAAACACACCTCTCTCTTTTATACCACACTTATCATGGTGTGTGTAATACACTCTCTCTTTTATTTAAAAAAAATTTCACTTCACACTCCACATGGACAAAAACATTCCACCTTGAGAAAAATTAAATAAATTATTAGTATTAATTAAAATTAAAAATTATTATCCAAAAAAATAATATTTCTTTTGTAAAATAAAATGTAAAATATTTTTCTTACCCCACTCCATTACTTCCTCTCACCGCCCCCCACGCCGGCCATTTTTTTTGTTTAAATTTCTTTTATAATTTTTTTTACTTCACCCCCCCCCCCCCAAATACTAATTTAGATATTATTTTATTTTTTTTAAAAAAAATTCTACTCACCCCACCTAACCCTTTGCTTATTTTTTTTCTCATTTTGTGTTAGATATATACATATCGAAAATATTTTTACTTGCCGCCGCAAGACATT
Organism: Solanum tuberosum; assembly: GCF_000226075.1. Lineage (NCBI taxonomy): Eukaryota > Viridiplantae > Streptophyta > Magnoliopsida > Solanales > Solanaceae > Solanum > Solanum tuberosum. Next base: position 680,470 of record NW_006239025.1, on the reverse strand, counting down.
TTTTTATTTTTTACTTATTTATGTTATATTGGTACACTAGTAATAGAATTTTGTTTCTTCTAAAAATATATGTACATACATATCTAACACAAAATGAGAAAAACGTAAAAATAATAAAAATTAAGAGCGGAGGGTTAAATAGTATGGGGTAGAATTTTTATTTTTTTAAAAATAAAATAATATTAATTTTCTTTTTTTAAGAACTTTTTAAAAAAAGGATGGGGAATTGTCGGGGGGGGGGGAGGGGGGGGGGGGGGGGAGGGGGGGGGGGGGGGGGGGGGGGGGTGATATTGTAACATTTTTTTTTGGGATAGTAATACTTTAATCTTTAATTTTTAATTATATTAATAGTTTATTATTTATTTTTTGTCGAGGTGGAATATTTTATCCATGTTGAATGTCTGTCAAGATTTTTTCAAATAAAAGAGAGAGTGTATTACACACACTGATGTGTGTTTCTTAAACTAATAAGTGATAGTTTAGGTATGAAACTCACACTCTCAATAGTTTAGGTATGAAACTCAAAAAATGGGATAGTTTAGGTGTGTTTTTGACACTTATCTCTAAAAAATACTTATAACTTATGGTTCATGCAAAAGGGTGGAGCTAGGTGAGGGTTCATGGGTTTGGATGAATTCAGTAGTTTTTCTATAGACTCTATATTTGTACTAGAAAATTAATTAAATATATATGTATATTAATTTGTGAACCCCCAACAACATTGATTGACGATTATTAACGAAATTTTGACCCCCCAAACTCTTAATTCTGACTTTGTCTCTGTTCATGCATGATGCATTAGTTTACTATGAGAATCGTCCTTTATTGTTGACATTGTAGATATTTTGAACTTAACAATACAATTATTATATTCATTACGTTAAAAAAAATGTACTTATTACATATCAAATATGAGAAAAATAAAATAAAATTCTTACTTATTAGAAAAATAACATTTTATTCCTTTGTACCAAACACATATTTATTCTTGTAAACTGCATTTACCTTAGATCGATCCAAGAGTTAAGTTGAAAAGTAGAAGTCTACATCAAAGTTGTTGAATAAAAAAACCACTATAAATGTCATTTTCCTATTTAAAGGAGTGAATATCAAGTAAGGGTAAGTCACATGCTAGCTAGCTGTTCCACTCAAAACTCACTAATTGCACCATACTAATTTGATAAATTACTTCAATTAGGCAAACAACCACTTATTGAATGAATCACTTCTGTTGTCACACATTAAGGAGTATAATGGGAGTAGTTATTGAGTCTAGGTTGTGTAAGGGGAGGCATCATAAATGCACCTATAAGGTATGAGATCGTGGAGTGGTAAGTACTCATTCGTTCTTATGCAGTAATTGTAGAGTGGAGCCTTGAATTGAAATGAATTCATGTGACTTTCTGGTATGAATTCAAATTTAGTTAGGTACAATATGAATTCAAAACATATATACCGATCGCATATATAAAAGAGCATCATAAATGCATGAGAAAGGTTGTGGTCATGAAATGATAAGTACTCCTTAATTCTTATTCAGACGTTTTGAAGTCGAGCCTTGAAATGAAATCACCTTTGTCAAAAAGCAGTTTATCACACAATCTCATGTGATTTTCTGATACGAATTCAAATATAATCCAATCGTAAATGCACAAAAAAGGTTATAGCCGTGGAATGATAACTTCTTCTCAATTCTTATTTAGACGTTTCAAAGTCGAGCCTTGAAATGAAATCATCACCTTTATTAGGAATTTGTTTACCATACAATATCATGTGATTTTCTAATACAAATTCGAATTTAATCAGATGGTATATAAGTGCACAAAAAAGGTACAAAAAGAAAATGATTCCATTCATGAGGCAAAAGAGTGAGATGTTTGAAAGTGAGACCAAATTTCTACCATAGTTAATTTAATTTATATATGTGATGGGAGTTTTCATTTTTATATGTTTGTGTCATAGTCCCACAGCACATGACAATGACCCTTGACAATATTTGCTGCTATTTAGTCCTTCTATCATACATTGCATGCGCACAGAATTAGCTGATATCTTGGCGCATGCACATATTGAAGTTATGAGTTCGATCATATCGAATCGAACTCATAAATCTTAAATATTAAGCATAATGACTTATACCATATATATATACTAAATTTTAAGTATAACAATACAAATGATTAGGCATTTTCGTAAATCTTAAATTCGAGTCTGACACACAACATTCATAAAAGATTTTCACAAGTTTACATTACTAATTTACATTTTTTTTTCTTTTTGGTTTAATTTAAATGGTGATTCCTCATTTAATTTGCATGTGTACTAACTTGATTATTCATTCAAAAAAATGGCAAAAAGTTCATTAATGATTTTGCCTATACCTGTCATTTTGTCCTTCAAACTCCTTAGCTTGCATGTTGTTATTGTAGTAGTAGTATAGTACCTCAATGTCTAGTCTTTTTCAATATTAGTATACGTGCTATATATTATAACTCAAAAAATTGGTCCTCTGATAAAGAACTTACAAAACAATCGAAGATCATAGTATTGTAAATTTACAATATAATTTTTTTTTTACAATATATAGTGTAAGGTGCACTAGTGTGTCTACATATAAAATATAATAAAGGGTTAAAGTAAAAGTATAAATATTACAAAATCTTACATATAATAAAGTATTGCACATTTGCACTGGATTTTAAAAAAGTATGTCAGTAAAGATAGCATATATTTTTTTCCCTACGCGTGAGATGTGGCGGGGGCACAACTTGTTATACAGGACAAATACTTAGATCACATAAAAAAAAAATTACAATTTTTTTTTGGAATTATTTGAGTGTTAAAAAAAAGACATTTTTTTTATACTTAATTTTAAAATAAGTCTTAATTTCTTTGAAGGGCTTGGTTGTTGTTCATTGATATTAAGCATGTTTTGATCGATATTTCTATAATTGGTTTGATATTGTACATTGTTCTTAGTCGGATTGGTCTTATATTTCTCTATAGTTTTACTATCCGAGTTTGTTAATCGTGCTTAGTGCTCCCAATGAGCTTGGTTCTCTCAATGAATGTATGAGCGCATGATTCAAAATCGTCTTTGTGATTTATAGTTAGTTTTGATATAAGATAATTTATAACCACACAAACATTTATTACTTAATGTAAATTATAAATTTCAAAAAAAAATTCTATCATCTTTGTAGAATTTCATATCTACTCAAACAATGTCGTATAAATTAGAAGGGAGTAAATATCTAAAATTTATCTCAAACAATAAATTTTAAATTTTAATTTTTTTAAAAAAAATTTGTATCCAGTCAAACAACGTGAAGTTGAGGGAAGTAGTAAGATATTTGATGAGGGGTTGATCCGCAGATAGTGCCTCTGACATTACGGTGTGACCTTTAAACTTTCAATGTCTTCTGAATTGAGCTTGTTGCATTCTATCTAGTGTAGTTTACTTTCATGTGTGATTTACAGATTATTACACAGTGTTCCTACTGCACACAAAATGCTCACTCAAAACATATAAATTATGACAGAGGTTATAATGCTACGAGCTATCCTAAAGCTTCCAAAAGAAAAAATATTACTACTACTACTTAGTATTAAATTTCACTGAATATATTATTACCGTATTTTTATATTAGGTAGTAGTAATTCTTTAAGGTGGATTGGTGAATTGTTGTAAGAATGTTTGTCTTGTCCAATATAAAAAAGACCACTAGTCCATAATATAAATGTTCTAAAAAAAAACATAAGAAATTAATTCCAAAATGTATAAAAGATGATATTTTTAGAGGGGGATTTTTGTCTCCTAAATGAGAGTTTAGAGTAAGTGTTATGGGCAGTGTGACTGCAATTAGGCAGACATGGATTTATAGGGAACAGTAATGCCTCCTCACCTTCACCAAGATTTTTTTGACAATATCTATGCCTTTTTCTTTTTTTTGTCTTTTCTTTTTCAAATCTATTCCCAAAAAATATATATATTCCTTTTATTTCAAATTATTTTTCGTAATTTTTTTTTTTTAAAAAAAGAGAAAGAAATATAACATCTTAAGATATAAACAACAATATCGTACATTTGTGATAATATAATTCTACGACTGAAGTTTGGAAAGAATAAAATATCAAACCTTATCTTAACATAGTAAGGATACTAGGTAAGGAGATGGTTTAATCAATTCTCCCTAATACTTTTTACGATTTGACTTTGTCTCTTTTCATTTTCACCTCTCTAAAATCCTTGATTGTAAATTCCTATTCTCAAAAAATTGTATATTCCTATCTCTTTCTATCCCAATTTATTTATTGTAGTCTTTAAAAAAATAATTATTTACCTTGTAAGGGTACTATGGTAGGGAGCTTGTTTAATATCTCTCCCTAATATTTTTTTGATCTGACTCGTCAGTCGTCTCTTCTTGTTTCCACTATATATAATCTTTCACACTCTGACTATGACACCACAATTATATATTTCCTAATTCCTATTCACATGTTCAAATTACGACTTAATAAATTTCAGTTTCTAAATACTTCATAAACTTATTTTTTTTAATATTATTTATTTAAAAAATATCACTCTAACTCATATTTAGACGCTCCCTTAGATAATGTGAGTTATTGTACTTTGGATAATAAATAAGGAACTGATAAGCAATTTATTGGTAATTAGTGGAGAGCAACTAGACACAAGGACATGCAGTGTAAATTACATAGTCCAAAAATAAAAGTAGATAGTAAAAAGACAAAAGGAAAAAAAAGTGAGTTAAGAGAATGCAATTTGAGGAAAAGATGGTGTTGTTTCTTTGAAGTGAATCAAAAAAGAAAGAGAGAGGTAGTTACTAACGAATATGACGTAGTAGATGAGATTATTTTTCTCTTAATAAGAAATTTCAAATTCAAATTAATAAGGATATGAGAAAATTCTTGATATAAAGTTCTATATATCATGAATTCAAATTAATCGAATTTAAATACAAAAAAGAAAAAAGCAAACTCAGAAAAGAAAGAGAGGAAAAGAAGGTGTTATAAAGGCTGTAATATGTCACTTTCAACAAAAGAAAAGTAAATTTTAAAGGTCAATTTGAGCTAAGTAACCAAATGGTTGTAACATGTAACTAAGAAGTTACAAAAAGAGAAAAAAAGCCTTTGGACAGCATTAACAAGTGGGACATCAAAAATCGCCTCGTTCATTCGTGTATACTCAAAATTGAAGAACATAAATATAAATCAATCAAGTTAAACAACATATTTACATATTACGCCTTATTTGAACATGATAGAGGTAAATATAATTGGGATACCAAGAACTAGAAAGAAATGAAAGGGGGTTAAAATTGAACCAAGTTGGTTGTGGTTGAATGACAAAAGGTTAAAAAAGAGTGTTTGGATTGGTGATATATGTGCTTTTTGGGCAGTACAAAAGTGAAAAAATACCACAAGGGTTAGCAGCAACAGCAACAGCAACAGCAGCAGTAGCTGCACCAGTAGAGTACATACAGAGAGAGAAAGAGAAAGAGAGATGGCAGTGATGATGAGGTTACAAAGACCTTTAATCTTATAACTGACAAAAACACTGCTAACCATAGCAGTACCAAAACCAGTGGCATCTAAACAAGGCTGGCAACTTGGCTCTTATCATATAAAGCTCAAATAAAGGAATCCTTGTTTGCCACTTTTTAATTGCTCTGCAAATTCTCATCCTCTTCTTTTTCTTCTTCTCTATTAACCAAATCAATAGAATTGTTTAAACATATATGAGAGAGGGAGTGATGGGTTAGGCATATTTGTTGAATAAGTTATGGAATTTGGGAAGTTGAATGGCAGAGAGTTTCAGATTTCAGAGTGGTGCCAGATACAGAAGAAGAAGAACAATAGTACAGAAGAGGAACAAGCGTAATCAATCAAAAACTGGAAAGAGAAAAGCAGAACAAGGGTCTGAGTCTGGATCCTCAGAGGAATCAGCAGCACCATTATCATCCCAACCAAAATCAAAATCAAGATTCAGTTGGCAAAGAAGAAGAAGAAAATCAAGAACAATCAGAAAACGAACCTCAGCTTTATCTTCATCCTCAACAACAACAACCATTTTTCAATCAAAATCAATTGCTTTATGGAAGGTTAGATTCACAACAATTACTTCCACCACAGCCTCCGCCTCCGCCACCGAAGAAACGTTCGTATTTGCCTTCTTCGTCTTCATTGGGGCAAAACGTCGAACATGCAACATTGCGTGGAAAAATGGGAGAAACGTCAAGATTGGGTATAAGGAATACTGTAGGAGAGATTGTAGAAGTTCAAGGAGGTCACATTGTGAGGTCTACAGGGCGGAAAGACCGCCACAGCAAGGTTTGCACAGCCAAAGGCCCCAGAGACCGCCGTGTGCGTCTCTCTGCTCATACTGCTATTCAGTTTTACGATGTTCAAGACCGCCTTGGTTATGACAGACCTAGTAAAGCTGTGGATTGGCTTATAAAAAAGGCGAAACCCGCCATTGATGAGCTAGCTGAGTTACCTGCCTGGAAACCTACAATTGGTTCTGTATCTGCTGCTGCTGCTACTAACACTAATATTGAACAAGAGCAGGCTCAAAAACAGCAAGAAGATAACAACTTTGCATTTCAACAAGGAAATGTTAGTTTGTTTGATAATGTTGCTGGCCCTTCAAGTAAAAGAGCAATGGAGAGTAATACTGCTAGCTTTCTGCCTCCATCTTTAGAATCTGATGCTATTGCTGATACCATTAAGTCCTTTTTTCCAATGGGTTCTTCAACCTCAGGTAACTCTTCAGCTATGCAGTTCCACAGCTTCCAAGAACCCCATATGTTGTCAAGAACCAATAGCCAGAACCAAGATTTGAGTCTCTCTTTACAGTTTCAAGATCCTATTTTGCTTCACCACCAGAACCAGCAAGCTCAACACCATAACCAAACTAACCATAGGGAACAAGAGCAAGTGCAGGTTCAAGCACCAGCCCACTTCACAGGAAACACCCCACTTGGGTTTGACACCTCTGGCTGGTCTATGCATCAGAGACTTGGTTCTTGGAGTGACAGTAGAGACACTGGCCCTGGTGGTAGTGGTGGAGCAGTAACAGGACCTGGTGGGTACTTGTTCAATTCGCCACCAGCACCGGCGCTGCTGCAGCAGCTATTCGGCCAAAATCAGTTTTTTTCTCAGAGGGGACCCCTTCAGTCCAGTAACACATCTTCGGTTCGAGCATGGATGGACCCATCAACTATAGCAATTGCCTCAGGTGATCCAAGTCATCACCATCAAGCTGTTTTACCAATGTATCCATCAACAATTCCTGGTTATGGATTTGCCTCTGAAGTAGGCGAATTCTCTGGGTTTCGTATTCCTGCTCGAATCCAAGGTGAAGAAGAGGAGCACGATGGCATTTCCGATAAGCCATCCTCTGCTTCCTCTGATTCTCGCCATTGAATTAGCTCCAAAAATTTGATCTTTCTCAAAATCCCTGACAGGTATTCACTTTAATAATTGATCAGTCTTTTAATTTTCCTGTTTAACTTTAATGTTCTTGAAACGTTGTTGAGCTCAATTTGCAGGGATATGCTCTACTTGAATGCAATTGGAACTTACAGAAGTGATGCTGCCAAAGAGCCTGGAGATGGAGAATGAGAGAGTTCATTATAGAGTCTGATTCAATGGCACATACACCGTGTCGAAAAGAATCCTGATCCTTGTTTCAGGTTCTTCGATCCGGTCTAATATTATTAGTTATTTAACTTTCTTGATTTTGTTCTTGTGTAATTGAGCTTTTCTAGCTCAACAAGCTACTTTAGGAGTGTTATGTGTTTGGCCAGACTTGTCATATTGCTGCTGTTTGCTAAAATTTCATGATTTTGGAGACTTTCAAGCTAGAATTGGTAATGTTTTGTTAGAATTTTTTAAGTCTTGAAAGCCATTCTTAGTAATAGTTCCTGAATTTGATGGAGGTTTCTTTAATTCATTGCTACCCTGATTACTGTTTCATTGATTTGGGTTGATTGCTGTCTTTCCTATTTTAAAAATGTGAATGGATTGAAGAAATGTGATTGTTTTCAGCTGTTTAGATAAAAGAGTCAATTTTTCATGTTGAAAGAGAGATCTTTCTTTAGTTTGATAGTTGCTTTACTACTTTCTGATAAAACCAGTTCATGTTTCAACAACTTCCTCAAGCCCTCAAAAGGGGATTGAAAGAAATACATGGCCTTTTTAACTTCCCTATCACTTGTAGGATATTTGTGAATATCAAAGGGTAAGTCATTTTCTATGAGCAGTAGAGTTGATTGAGGGTGGGTTAAAGAGTGGTAAAATGTGAATGCCAGCTTCAGCTTTAAACTAATTTTTAGTGACTTTTGCTACCTATATTGTCTAGACTAGCCTTTACAGATAAGTATATAGTCTTGAAAGCTTCATCTACCTAATTTCCTATCATTAAAGGGTTTGGCAGCCATTCAAGTCCCTAGCTAACAGTTTTATTTATGTTTTGATTCCTTTTGCCTAGTTAGTTGCTCTTATTCTTATTAAGTAGTTAAGCCAACATAAGTCTTGAATGAAATGGAAAAAATGTCTTAGATAGAATTCTTTGCTGTCCATTGTTGTTTAGACTCTTCAATAATATCGACGGTGTGGCAACATTTTTGGAGAGTCTGAGCAACATAGTTTATGGTAACAAAGTGATGATTAGAGTCAACAGTCATAGCCCCACTGAGTACAAGCCACAGGGGTGGTTTATCACACAATGATGAAGTTGCTAGGAATATAAACTTGTCAAGGACAACCCCAGGAAGTTAAGAAAATGATCATTCTAGATGAATGTTGGAAGGTAGAAGAACTAAGTGGGGCTAAGCTAGGCTTCATAAAACTGAGAAAGTGAAGAGAACCAATCAAATTGCTATTAAAGATGAAGCAGAAGCTGAATAATAGAAAGAACTACCAAACACATATACAACAAAGTGTGCCACTTGGCAATGAATTCTTGGTCCCCTGCCCTGCAAATCTCAGTACACCTAATAAAAGATTGTCTAGTGGGATGTTCTCTCTTTGTTTTCCTTTTTCTTTTTTTGGGGTTTATTGCTTACTCCCTTGGGAAAATATTAGTTAGACACATCAAGATGTTGACAATTGCCTCATAGTAGTTATTGTCACTTCTTTATGATTGATTGGTACTGTCAAACAGAAAGATTTTAAATCATGGTCAGTTGAACACCCTTTGCGAGAAAAGTATACTATAAACATGTAGTATTAAGGGATTGTAGAGTTTATTGTGGTGGCTATGTTTTCAATACCATTTATAATTAGGATGGCCTACTAAAATGACAGAGGAACTAATGCTTTATGGTTATATCATGAGTTGGAGCTTGCTGTATTTTGTTTCTATATTACAGTTTTGTATTGACTGTGTAATTACTTGACCCCATGTGGGATGACTTCTATGCCATTATAGGTTTAAATGAAAATAAAAATCAAATCTTGTGAAAAGAACTTCAAAGTTTCCATCAACCAATAGTGTTGTCATTGGCATATATCTATTTTCTTATACCTACAAAGTTTAATACTAGGAGTGATGAAAATGTCAAATATAGAACAGAAATAGCAAAGGATCCAAAAAATCAGTTCAAGTTTATTTACTTACTGTCCAACAAGTCAGAACTCATATGCCACCCTCATAATGGTACTTGTCTTGGAGCCTCGACTGATTGATTCGTGTGTTTAAGACCCATTATAGGGATGAAAACACTCCTTGTCCGGATTTGTTTGTTTTCTTGAGTTCAAACACGAGACATCTGGTTAAGTGGCAGAGGGATTCTATCTATCCTATCACAATCGCATGTGGCCTATTAAGTTCTTTGGAACTAGAAAAGTTTCCTTTTTCTTCACCTTGATAACACTACCAACAGGATATTTGTTAAAGAGCTTTGAATTTAGCTTATTTCTTTAGTCTTTGTCATTAAGAATGTTAATTATTGCAAGAAAGTTAAATTATTGATCTAGACTCGTCCCAAGAAGTTACTTTCTTGACCTTGTATGTAGCTCAATTCAATAGTTAGCTCAAGAGACGAGTATTGCCCAAAATAACAAATTATCATCTCACTCAGATGTTGGGCTTCTAACACCACCTTGATATCATGATAAGAAAATTGAGTGGATCTCACTCTCATGTCACGATAAATTGGATTTTGAACCTGACTCGACTAGAGAATATATTTTACCTAATCAGGGCACTCACTATCCAAGATTTTCTTTTAAGAGAGTGAATATTCATCGGAATATAATATTGTAGTGCTTCAAATCAGAAAAGAAAGAAGATATCTTTTGATTCGTTTTAATTGAGGATTCGCGTGGTTAGCATCAAAAATTGAAAAAAGAACAATGCAATTATTCCTTTCTCTTTTACTTTACACCTTATTTGGATAGTTTACCAATGTTCCATTTTAATCTAAGGAACAATTTGGTATGATCACATATTTTTTTAAATTTTATTTTATTTGTTAGCTAATTATTTTTTTCTAAATAGCTTCACCTCGTACTTTACTCATTTCTTTTAGAGATAATTAGATAAGTATTGATAACACCCCTAATCTAGGCGTGAATTATTAGTTCAATTTCTCAATTATCAACAGCCTTTAAAACATTACTTTACTTGACTAATGAACTTAAATACACCTTGATTTTATATGAGGGAAATACACCCCTAATTTCTCGTCAAGTTTAGGTGTGTTTTCAACATTTCTCTCAGTTTTTTTATTAAGATTATAATGCTCCTATATGAGTTTGTAACCATTTGTTAGGTCATGTAACACATTGGGGTGGGGGTGGGGTGGATTCGGGGTGTATCTAAGTTTAGTTAATCAAATAGAAGGATGTTTTTAGAATTGTCAATAGTTCGGGACGAAACTAATAATTTTTGATAAGTTCGGGTTACATTGAGAAACAAGACAATCTATTTCATAATATTGTATTCATCAAAACAATATAAAATAGTATGTAATAGTCATCCAACAAGAAGTCTAAAAAAATAACCGGAAAAGCGAAAACAAAATTAATCAACATTATGGTTGGTCCCGGCGGGGCTCGAACCCGCGACCTTCGGCTCATAAGACCAACGCTCTAACCAACTGAGCTACGGGACCTTCCATTTTCAGCTTTTTGACTTATTTTATTTTTCCGAAAATTCGAAAAAAAAAGGGGAATTTTTGGGCTAAAACACAATTTGTGATCTAACAAAGTAAAAATATACTACGTTATTTAATCATGATTAATGATAATTGTATATGTTCAAACACATGTCATAGTTACGTAAAATTAATACGAATATACTTTTACCATTTTCACGTCTTCCAAATTAGTTGGCTATACACCAATTCCAATATATTATAAATGATGTAAAATTAAAGCCGTGTTTGTAAAAACTAAATCTAGCCTCAACCCCCATCGATGAAATAGCATTTTCGATGATACTCCTATTTTATTTTAATTTTACAAATAGCAATCGTCATGGAGTTTTAAATTCCGAATATATTTTTTTTTTATAAAAAAAGAGTGACTTCATGACCTTCCGAGGCCGCTTTGGATCATCAATCATTTCCAAGAAAAAATTACAACAATAATTACAAATAATTTATATTTCATCATAACAACTAGTTTAAAAGTCAAGATCAACTTACATAAGATCGTATATATATATATCCAATTTATACGATATACTTCGTATTTTGAGTAAGATTTCATAATTTTGATCGTGTATTCAGACATAATTTATATTAAGGACATGCAAAGAAAACATGGTGACAAATTTTCTTGTTTGATTCTTAAAATTCAAATAATATCATATAAATTGAGACGAGTAAATTGTATGTGTATATTATATAACGACTTCCTAACAGCCAAATCACAACTCGAGGAAGGAAAAAAGAAGAAGATACCCAACGAAGAGTTCTTTTTATTGTTTATTCGTTGGTTATATGTATGTGGAGATTGATAGAGGTCATGATGATCTTTTTTTATTAATTTAAAATTTTCTTGTTGAATTGCATGCATGCAATAAAAGGGTCCCACACTTTGGTCCAACTGATCTCATTACTTGTTCAGTGTTTCAAAAATAATTTTTCAATTTTATTTGTGAGTAACTACATATTAATTAATATGGTATTCCTGTAAAATATTAATATTAATATCAATCATTATTTTTTGTAGATCATACAAAGTTCAAAATGAACAAGTAAAAATAAATAGAGAAAATACTTTTTAGGAGAATTAATGCATTCTCAAGAGATTTGATTTTGCGGTTTAATTATAAATATTACTTCTAACTATAGTGAATTTCACTTGCACGTAGATACAATATATTTCGCTACCTTTTAAATTAAACTATTACTACATTTAATAAATACCATCACTATATTTCAGGATTAGGGATGAAACAATAGCTATATACGAAAATTCCTCTTAAAATAATCACTTATGTTACAATTTTTTAAATTTATAAAAAGTTAACACTTTTAGTTTGCGTCAAATATTGACGTGTCGAAAAAAACAAGAGGGAGAAAACAAAGGAGAAAGAAGAGTACATGAGAGTCGGTCTAGGGAAAAAGAAATGAAGAGTGGAACGACCATTTTGCCGATATTTTTGTTAGTAAAAAATGGGAGAAAGACCACTTTTTTAGCTTCCTTTAGATTTGCATTTTAAAATTTGAAATTTCTTAGATTTTCTTTTTTTTCTTTAACTCTCTTCTTTTAAGTGTGTTTATTTTTTCATAGTTTAGTGATCTAATCAACAACACTATAATTTCACAAAAATCTTATACTATTTTCATATCAAAGTTACAATCTTGCTGAATTATTTCAGTATTTTCATTTCATTGTTTTCAAATCCACTCTTCAATATACAGATTGGGATTTCTTAGATCCTCTGTATTTCAAGAAAATCTTGTTTTGTGTTCTTGATGGATTTTGTGTTTATATATATATAATATAGTTTTTTTTTCTAAACTATATAGAATTTTTATAAAGATACAATTTATTTATTTATTTTTTAATGGCTGAGGCAATAATGACAATAGAAGAACATAACAATAGTAGTAATAGTGGTACTAAAAAATTGAAGCAAAAAAGAGTTCCACAAAGAGGATTAGGTGTTGCACAACTTGAGAAGATTAGATTAGAGGAACAACAAATAAAAGATGAAATTTTGCCATCAGATTCAATTGTTACATCAAAAGATTCAACTTTTAGGGCTTTAAAATCATCATCCATTTTGAAAAATTGTGACTTTAGACTAAATTCATCAAAACCATTTATTGATAATTTGAGTCCAAAAAAGGGTTTGGAATCTACAAAACAAGTGAATGTGAGTGAAGGGTATGATGATGATTGCTCTACATTGTGTAGTGGAAAGTTTAATTCTGAGAAAGATCATCAAGATGAGGAGTTGTATCATCATGGTGTTGTTATTCAATCCCCTATTTTCTCCTTTCCACAATATCAACAACCTGTTTGTTCTTCATCAATGGTAAGCTAAGCTGCATTACTTGTCTCTTTTTTTGTTTTTGGACCATTTGGGGTTTGGAATCTACTAGCCTGATTAGTTCAGATTAGTGTTATGGAATGTTTACTTGGGGAGTTTTAGAGGTATTTGTTCTCAGGGCTCGAACATGAGACTTTTTGTTTGGTTAAGGATAGAGGAACTTTTACCATTCCATCACTCCCCTTGGTGGTAGCTTACTTATCACTTTTTTTTTTCTAGTTTAGCAATTTGTTGTTCAGAATTCACTAGCTCAAGTAATTTAGATTTGAGTCTTAGAAAGGTATCTATGGAGAGTTTTAGGCTCCGTATTACGTGGACATTGGGGTTGTGCTCAGGGCTCGTACCAGAAACCTTTGGTTAAGGGTAGAGGAATTGATACCATTTCATCGCAACCCTTGGTGGTAGTTTACTTATTATCCTCTCTTTTTTTCTTGGTTTAATCATCTGGTGTCCGGAATTTACTAGCCCGACTAATCATGTTTAGCTTTAAAGAAAGCCCACTACGGGGAGCTTTGGTGAATCCTGTTAAAGAAAACTCCATTCTCAGGGCCTGAACTCGAGACCCCTAGTTAAGGGTAGAGAAATCTTTTAAGGCATTCCATCACAGTTGTTGATCGTAGCTTAGTCATCACCTTTGTTCTTTTCTAGTATTAACCATTTGTTGTCTGCAATCCAGTAGCACGACTAATCTGGAGTAACCCTGTAGAATGCTCACTAGTCACTACAGGCCCTTTCAAGGAGGAGTCTGTTCCCGGGACTTGAACCTGAGACTCCTAGTTAAGGGTAGAGAAATCTTTACCATTCCATCACACTCCGTGGCAGTAGCTTACTGTATTTTGTTAATCAGGCTAACTTGTTGACAGTCAAATTTAGTTGCTGATCCAAATTAGTATCCTGGATTTTGCAGGTGAATATCTCATCAGGGATATCATCATCATCTGTTAGAAATTATCAGATGGAGCCCCCTTCAAACCAAAGTTATCATGGCTATAATTATTTACCTCTATGGCCAGATGAAGTGAAGGTAAATTTCTATTTCACCTTCTAATATGTTTGTAGAAGATATAAGTTTAGTAGTTTTTGGTTGATAGCTACTATATCTTGTTTGTTAATGTAGAGGGTTGGCATAAAAAGACCATATCCATTCCCTCCAGAGTTCCCTCCTGTCCCTACATTTCACTGCAAATTTCCTCCGCGCTATGATGCCCCTATGTCCACAGCAAATTCAGACTCAAGAACTTATCTTAAAAGGTTCGATATCTCTCCTGAAGTTAGCGTTGTTTTAGTAGTTGAGTACTCACCTCTAACGAGTCTCGTTGATCAACTTGTCAGAGAAGTTCCTTTAAAATCAAGGAATGTTGTTGGACAAAATAGAGCTCTCAATGGAGATTTTCTCACATTGGCTCCTCCTACAGCTGTTGGTGCAGTAAATCAGCAAGTTTTTCCTAATATAGCCCCTCAGAATATCGAGCTGTTTAAATTCGAGACTCTACCCTTTCAAGTGAGCAACAAAAGCACTACAACATCTTATTTTATGATTCATGTTACCTTATATGTATCCTTATTGAGTTTTCCAACTCCACAGGAAGTTTCTGAAGAGCCTAGCACTAGGTCAAGCCTAAACAGATCAGTTCAACAACGCGTTTTCAGATTCTTCCCACCTCCGAACGTGCAAATTGGCCAACCAGGAAACACTCATGGTGAAGTAGGAGGAAAAGTTGATCTCAATCTGAAGCTATAGAAGTTTATTCCATGCCATATGATATATCCTGGAGAGATGGTTTGTTAAGTATAGAGGTAAAAAAACATTACTTCTAAACTGCAGTAGTAGATAATTATAAAATGAAAAAGATGCCTTGAACATGGTGTTTCACAATGAAAAAAAGATATAGTTGTTTGACTATAGTTTTATTACTTGAACATGTCTTTCAAGTAGTTTATGGAGTCTTTTGCAGTGAAAAGTGTAATGGAAGTCATTTTTTTGCATGTAACAATCGAAAACATCAGAAGAATAACAGGCTTGTCTTAAACAAAGGATGTGTTTCATGGCCTTAAATCTGTTCTTGATTCAACACACTTCCATTGTAGTGTCTGAGTAGATACTGTTACTTTCTCTCGAACTATAGTACTATTATTTGATAAATATGTGTATCCGTGCACGTGTGTGTGTGAGAGAGAGAGAGAGAGAGACTGAGAATGCAACAGCAATAGGCTTAACATCAATGGACATGTATGTATATCTGGAAAACTAAAAATCCAATACATAATAAACATAGTATTTGGAATTTCAAATTACATGTAAAAACAAGGTTTCTCAGCTCTGGGAAGAGCAAATTGAGATTTATAATCAAGAAGTTTTGACACATTCAAGACGACTGATGTGCACTGCTGCTCAAAATATACACACCAACTCTGATCTTTGTTCCATACAATGATCGATCTATGACCAACCAAAGACGTAGTCAAGAACATACACGAGTACAAGGGAGAATGGATAAAGTGCAAAAGCTATCAAACAAGTCCACAGAGGAAAGGTGGTGCGGATGCTCCCTAAGATCCCCATAACAATGCAAACAATTAGAATAACCAACACTTCAGATGAGAAGTTCCAAACTAATCCTCGACTGTAAACAATAGCCAAGAAGACTGACAGACAAAGGAGATTGTTCATAGTCACAGCTCCATATAACTGCAAGATATCACCAAATGTATTATTAGCCTTGGAAACTGAACAAAACAAACAAGGCCTACCTCGGAGTGAAGTTTAAAGTAGAACAATAGCATATCCAACGTAGTACTACAAGTGTAGTCCGGGTAACGTGGTGTGTACAGTGTACCTAGCCTTACCCCTACCTTGTGAAGGTAGAGAGGTTTCCAATAGACTCTCAGCTCATGTAAAGCATATTAAAATCAAGTACCGAAAGGAAATGCAGTAGTGAAGAAGACATGCTAAAAAACAAAAGGAGGAAAGAACAATAGCAATAACAAATAATACGCTAACTGAAGCTAAGGAAAGAACATGTAATAATAAGAACGAAGAATAAGAAAATTAGGAGAGTAATTATTGCATGAAAACTAGTGTAATACCAAGTCCTGACAGAAATTTACACATGTAATGGCTGTGAAAGCTTTAGAATCTCTAGTTGAGGTTCTTGGTCTCTGCATTTTACTATTATTTTCTTTTTCTTTTTTTTGTGATGAATGAGGTCTGTCTCTTTATTTGCTTCAAGCTTCTATATACCATTAAATCTAGTGAAGTGTTGGTACAGCTAAAGTTGCGAACGACAAAGGATTTTACAAGTTAAGTCTTCAGTTCAAGTCTAAATCATCGGTGATTATTAAGAATTTGGTCGTTTATATTAACTAATGCAAGTATTGGAGGGAAAATCAATTAAATTATCATACTAAAGGGGTGGAAGTCAAGCAAGAAAAACAAACCTCAGAAAATGTTAATGACGCAGATCTCTTCTTTTTCCGGGTAGCAAAAATTATAGCCGACACTGCCTCACTGGAGTTTGTTGCCAGAGGCAGTGCAATGAATGAGATGAAGAAAGATGGAATACTTGTGGCACTGGAGAAATTATTAACAGCATCCACCAAAGGATCAGCAAAGACAGCAGCAATGATGGTACCCAACAACAACAGTAACGCAGCCTTTATAGCAACTTTTCGAGGATTCTCGACACCCTCAACAAGTTCATCACTTTGATCCTCCCCCAAGAGACTGTGCTCTCTCCTTGTTTCCTGCAACATTCATCTACACTGTATCATAATCGTCCTAACTATAACTATTTAAATAATGTCATCAGGTCACAACATACCTCATGAAAATCATCGATGTAATTGATTGTATTAGGACCAGCCTGAGCAGAAGAACCATTAGAACTCCTGGCTTCATAAAGCCATTTCTCAACTCCATCAATGAATTCTTGCAAATCAAGTTGATCATCACAAGACGTATCAAAGTCCTTCAGTACTTTTGCTATTGCATCATCTTCTTCTAAGTTAATCTCCTCAAGACGGATTCCTACGACCAGAGCTCTTAATTCAGAATGGGAAAGATGACCATCACCATTTTCATCAATTGCATTGAACAGCCTGTAAAACAATGCTTCATCACATCAGCCATCATTCTACGGTTATATAAACAAGGCAGAAAGAATTTAAAGCTCACTTTTCTAAAACTTCTATATTTGGTGTTCCATGATCTGTGAAAAGCCTCCCCAATGCGTGCTTTTTTAAATGCTTCAAAATTCCTGATATGACATGCTTATGTTTTACATAAGCAAGTTTTCGTGTTTGTATCCAAGGCTGAAAGACCTGCATTAACAGTTAAAGGAAGTTCAGCAGGGTTTATCGATTTACCAGCCAGGATTAAGCGTATTCTCCGCCATTAATGTCAGTGGCGTGAAAGAAGAAAAACTCATCAAGATTGATGGAGGAAAAAAAAATGAAAACCTGACAATTACCTGATAAAGACAATAAGAGAGGAGCAGCGACAACGATATGATAAGAGCTATCAAGACAGCTAAATGTCTTCCTGAATTTGAATGGAAGAGCTGTGGTAATTGCACAACAATAAATGGAAGAACAGATATGGCCATGATCATTGCAGCATAGCTTGTCCAGATATCAGTGGTAACACCAGAACCTACAGACAGAGAGACCCACTTTTTGAGCAGAAATACTTCGATAGATAGAACCTGCCTTCTAGTAGCATGAAATATGACATGCATTATTCAAAAACCTACATATTGTAAGAAGAATTACGAGGAACATATTTGTCACCATAAAAATGTCTGAGCCTTAAACTTTACGACAATCCTTTATATCATATGGAATATGAGCAAAATATACATGATTTGTTCCTGCAATTTGGTACCAGATGGTTACAATGGTGTTTCATGAAAGTTCCCCTATGTTAACTAGCAAACCAGTCATTCATAATAGTTCACATTTGGTAATATAGTGCATCCACTGGATGCAACACATCAAAATTATTCATAAAACTTGTTAAAAAAGGAGGGTGAGAGAAAAGCAAGTTCATGCAGATACTCTAAAGTAAAGAGACATACCAGTCAAACTGAGCCCTTTAGTGTCTTTCAAGTCCACAGCAGTAGAATTTTCTATATCACACTTGCCAACAATGCAACAGGTTCCCCATATCACAGTAAGAAGCATCACTGTCGACCCAGCTAACAAGCCTATTCCTACAGAGACCTGGCTCTGCGCTTCTGCAGCACTTCCAGTAATCCCGGATACTGATGAAAAGAAAAAACTTGTGAACTTAATATGGCTTGCAACAAACGATTTTTACGATATAATATCAAAACAAGGTTTATTATGAAAAGGAGAACTTCCCTAAGAACAAAACACAATAGAAGCAACCGATCTATACAAGTGATACCAACTAGTTCAACTTAAACTTAGTTGTTCTTACATTTACAATAGGTCTTGTATTTGCCATGTCTAAATACAAATTTATGTTAGCATCACAACACATTTTTATTAGATGTTTTTCTAGGAAAATCATCAATCCAATCAATGATGTGATGCTTTGACTTCAAATATAATCCATTTTTCTACATCCTAAAATTAATAAAATAAAAATGATAACAATTTTCTATAACTACATGCTCATATTAGTGTGAATTTCAGGAGAAATGATTTGTTATAAAATGGTAAAGTTTTTCTTCAAATAAATTTGACATCCAACTATAAAAATGGATTAATTTTCACAAAAAATGGAATTCAAAGCATGAATAATTATTTCAACAAAAGTTAACTCAAAAGTCAACGTACAAAAACTTAAATCTAGAGAGAATAATATAATAAAACAAGACAAACGAAACTTTTGGTTCTCTGTTCCTTCTGATGCAATTCTGAATCTCTCTAATATCCTATAATAATTAATACTCCTTTGTCTCAAATTACTTGACTAAAATATGATTTTCCAATTCTAAAATAAATTTCAATTAACTTTTAACTACAAACAATTGTGATTTGAATTGTTTATTTTAGTCCTTACAGACTGACTAAATTTCAATACAAGTGTTGAAAATACCTATTAGGTTGGGTCCAACCATATGGGGTACTACTAATTATTCTTAACTTGTTCTAGGTAGGAAATGGAAGGAGGAGTTTTTCCACCATAATAGACGGCTAGGCTTAGCTATTCAAAAGACCAAAAAACGTTTTGAATCTTCAGAGGATATTTATATAAGTTAATAGTGACATATCCGGATTTTTACCAAGGGCTTGAAAATTAAAATGTAATACCTAAGATTTAAATTTCAAGAATCCTCTAATTCACCGAGTTAAAAAAATTATCTTATATAAAAGTGTATGTATTGTCAGTGAGGTTTAGGTGAACATCCTCCCGCATTCTGGATCCACTCCTGCTGTGGAGAAAGGGAATTCATCCATTTCATGAGGACCTATGACACAAAGAAATGATTGTTGCAGATCTGCTTCCGCTACAGAAAAAAACCATATATCTTCTGAACTAGTACCTCCCTCTTAAAGTCAACCAAGTTTTTTTTTTTATGACAAGAAAAATTCGAAGCTATGTGCGCACAGGCTAAAACTAACCCGCACTAGACAAGCTCGAGCCAGAAGGCAAATATCTGTGTCCTTAATTATTGTTATTTAGAATACATTTTACATGGTTTTCAAACAAATAAATTTTATTTTAAAAAACTTAAAAAGCTTCTATGTTCGAATTCATGGTGATTTTTGAAAATTTGATTTTAAGGACATGGTATCTTCATTTCTACCAAACTTCAACAACTTCGCCATTTTTGGAAGCAAAAAGGCAATAAATGGGAAAAATAAACATAGTAAACGAAAGGACGGAAACGGAAATCTTACCAAGAATGAGCATAGCATCAGGAAGAGCACCGAGAATCGGCAGGAAAAGTCCGCCAATTAGACCAGGCCCCAAAATTTCAAGCAATAGCTCACTACCGGAGGAGAGATAAGTAGCAGCCGAAAACATAAGGTAACCATACACAATAATAAGGAAGACATTTCCTAGAGCAGTTTTCGTGCAAGGCAAAAATCCATAGCTCTGTTCACATGCCTCTTCTACTGGTGCAGCAAATAGCGAGATAACTCTTCTTTCACGGCCAATACTACTACTATTTCTGCCTCCGCCGCCGTGAACTCCATCGGAGACGAGATCCGACGATGACTGGTCGACGATTACACGGCCGCCGTACACGGCGGTGGATAAAATGAAGAGGATTAGGAGAGTGAAGAAGGATTTGGGGAACATATTTGGAGATTTTTTCATGCTTAGAATATGTTTTTGGAAATGAATAATATGTAGAGAGATCTGTTATAGTGTATTAGTCGACTGATTAAGACATAAATTTAATTAGTTTAATCATTTAACGTGTTGCCAACGCGTATCGTATGGACTTATAAAATTGATTTAAGGCTTTTTTGAAAGTGTATGCTGTGTTCTAATCCTTCGATTTCATTTTATATAGACGTTTCATTTTACTTAATTCTTTATAGTATAAAATAGTGATTTTCTTGTCCGTATTTTGACTTAGCATGAAATTTTAAAGTCAAAAATATTTTTCATGTTCACTTCTACCTGTTTATTATTTCTAAAATAGATTTCTATTTTTATTTATTATTTTTAACATATCAAGAATATTAAACCTTTTTTTCTACATTACTTTTTAAGAACCTAATATTAAATTTCAACTAATAAAAATAGTATGATAAAATAGTTATATCAATCATTGTTTACTTAATAAGTCTGTCGAGTTCAAATGTGAATGAATGGAATAAATATTTGTATAGTTATAAATTATCTAATTAAGATAAGATTATTATTTAAAAGTTAAATTATTATTAAATATATAAATATTTTTTAAGAAAAATGACAAAAATAGGTAAATAAGGTGGTAGTTTGGTGCTTAGACTTCAAACGTGGCAATGTCAACGACGATTTGCCATTTGTATAATCATTTCTTTCTATTTTTTCTTGTAATAAATAAATATCTAGAGATGACAATTGGGTCGAACGAAGGCGTGGCCAGACCGGGGGAGACAGGCAAAGTCTTAACACATAGCGGGACAAAGAAGTAGTTCATTTGATCAAACTTTTATAATTAATTTTTTTTTTTTAAAAAACATTTAGAAGTGTTTTTCGAGGCTTATATATTTTTTATTAGAAGTATTTTGTGTTTAACTAAAAATTTTAAATTTTCTAAATTGCTATTAATATTTAATCAATTTTCTTAAATGTTGAGCATTAGAGTTATTCTTTTTGCTTTTCTATTTGGTATTTACTATTCATATTAGAATTCGATTAAATTTGAATTTGTGTCAAAAAAATTCACATTATAGAATGGAGTAAATCGTTTCCTAACAAAGACGATTTCAACTCTGGAAAGCTCGTATACGAATATTTACTATTTCATTTGGACGGACTAGAAGATTGATTTAAGGTGGAGCGGGTCCTTGTGTGAAGTCGTACCATTTACATTTTGCTTTTCTCTTTTCAACTTTTTCTTATGCTAAAGGACCATTAACATTTCCTTTTTTTCTAAATAAGATTTTCGAGTCATTGGATTATATATAAGGTTAAGGGTATATTTAAATTATGTAGTTTTTCGATAAAGTAATAAAAAATAGTTAATTGCAATGCAAAAATTGTCTAAATTTTTTATTTTTTGTATAATATCTCATTTCTCCTTCAACTATTTTTTTTCAACTTATAATCCCTACATGTTGTCCAATTAGTTAATTCTTCTTCTCAATTTATGTGTCATATATTTAAAATATTATTTTTTATAATCATGCATATGTTTAAAAAAATCGTTTTTTTTTTTATGTCAAATCAATTAAATTAGGATGGAAAGAGAATTTAATTATGGTGAGCTGATGGCAATTACAATGCCACCTATTTTGACGCTTTTATATGTTTTCAAGAAGTAGATCTCCCTTCTAGTTTTGCCACTTGTATAATTAAGATTTTCTCTCTAAAAAAAAAGGATAAAAATGTAATAATATTCTATTCGTTTCATTTTACAAGGTACATTTTTATTTTTTTGTCAATTTCAAAAAGAATGTTATGTTATTGTGATATGAAATAATTAATCTTTAAAATTCTCCTTTTACACTTAATGAAATATTATTAAACATGAGACCTCTGATTAAAAATGAAGTAATCTTATTAATATATTGTTTAGTTTTCTTTCATTAATCGTGAAATCTTACCGTGAATATTTGAAGTACTTTTATTTTGATATCTCAAAATTGTTTATCGTTCAAATTATTGAAAAGACCTAATGATACTATTTTACATGAAAATATAAAAGTAAGCTCAAGTAGGTAAGTTTTAGGAGTGAACGAGGTTGATAGAAAATTAAATATTTGCTTTACCGTTGAGAATATGTTACAATTAATCCATCTGTTTTATTTAGTAAAACTTTGTCAACATCTTAAAAAGTATTTTTTTAATATAGAAAACTTGAAATTTAAAATATCTTTTTGCGTGATTTCAGAACACACAAATTCTGCATTAAAAAGATTATTTTTTTAGAGAGAATGATGTGGACAATTTACATAATTAATTTGATAGTCAAAAATTGTTTTTTTTCTTCACATGTACTCGAATAATAGTCGATAAATTTGAATTTGCGTCGAAAAGTTACACATATTTTTTTTTAAATGAGGAAAATGTGGGAGGGGTTTACAAAGTGTGAATCAAATCATCACCAATAATGTGATAGCTCAAATAGCCAACAACGTGAGCTGAAAAGATTCACGAAAAAATAACTTCTCTAGTGGAAGTAAGAAAAATAAGTTCTGCAAGTGATTATCTTCTTCCCACCTCCAACACATCTTCACTCCATCTCTGTCATTTATTGTATTTGTCTAGATTATATATAAATAATCTTAGGATAATATGTTCTTACTTAAGTACTAAACACAAAAACTAAGCAAGAAAATAACTCAATTTTATTATTTCCTTATGAAAAATATATTACTTCATATCAAACACACTTTAAAGGTAAAACGTTACCTAAAAAGACAATTATTTTACCAAGGGTTCGAAATATTTATATTTATATTTATTTGGATGTAGCCAATGGAGATAGTATTAATATATTATTGTCTGATTGGAGGAGTTGAGCTTTGAATTATCTTTTTGTTTTTTTACATCAATAATATGGTCCCATAAAGTTTGTCATAACGTCGATATGTAGCAAACAGATCGTCACGTCCAAATACCGTGTATGAATTTTAATACTCTTTTATTTATGTCGTTATCACTCTAAATCTTAATTACAATCTTATCGACGTTCCAAGTATATGTGGTTTTGGTTTCTCACTAGGTGTCCAATATTCACATTAGAGCCCGACTAAATTCAGATTCGAGCGGGAAGTTCCACATTGAAGGCCAGTAAAGCGCTCCCTAACAAAGACAATTTCATACCCATGGGGGATCGAACCCGATACCTCTTGATTAAAAATGAAGGAGTATTAATCACCCCACCACAACCCTTGTTTGACATGTGGTTGGTAGTCCATTCATTGGCTAATTTGCATCTTTCCCATCAATTTATTTTCTTTTTATTTTGGTTTCCCACACAAATTTCCTTAAATTGGGTGGCAAAAAGGGGTATTTCTAACTCATTGAGTGCACTATCTCGAGTTATTGACATCATATATTATATACTAAAATAGATTTTGTAGAATAGTAACTATATTATTCAATTCTTAATTTGACTTTTATTGTTAGGTACAAGTCATTTTTGTATTTTGTCCTGTATATGTGGGTTTAGTCCTTTTAAGGCTCGTTACTGTTCTTTTCAATGTGTTCATAGCTTGATTGATTAGTTTGGATCAAATAAGAAGAATTAAAAATTTCACGTCTGAGTGTTCACATGAGCGAATCTATATAAGGATTAGTTACGAGTTTGGTAGAACTTCATTATTTTAGATCAATCTTTATATTTATTTCGAAAATTTCGAGCTTAACAGGTATAGATATTCTATTCCAAACTAGATAAATAATGTTGTCTTTGAATTAGAATTTATATGCTTGAGATTCAAGATTCCTTTGAAGTTTCAACAAATACTTTTTGGAAAATAAAACGTTGTCTATCAAAATCAACTCTTTATTGAGAGCTCGGATTAAAAATGATAATAAAAAAAATAAAAAAGTATTACAACTCCTATAACTATTGGTGATATGTTTGTCATCAATATAGAAAATGCAAATGCAACTTGTGCAATTGGCCAATTTTTCTTCCTTGCCACATTTGGACTAAAGTGCTTTATTAAATTGTTTTTTTTTTATTTGTCATAGATACTTCTAACGGAAAAGGGCCAAAAATACCCTTGAACTATTCGAAAAGGTCTACAAATACCCTTCATCCACCTATTGGGTTAAATATATCCCTCAATCCTCCTTTTTGGTCCACTATTACCCTTAAAACTAACAACCTTTTATTTTTTTAATTTTTATTAATATTAATTATTACGTGGCACCTTTCTATTGGATAAATTTAAATTACAACCCACCAAATTTTTTTCAACCCACCCGACCCATATCCACATTCTTTAATCCAAACCCAATTAAGAGATTCATCAAAAATAAAAGATTTAATTATCTTTTTTCTCCCCCTTAAACCTAATAGGAGTAATTTATTTTCTTCCTATCACCATATACAACCTCATTCAATGGTGATTCAAATAATTGTTGTCTATTTTGCGAACAACTTTTTTGTTGTTTTCCTCAATCTCTTCATTTTGCAGGTTCAATAGACAATGAGCAGATAACATTGTGAACGCTAACTTATCCTCCAATGCTTTTTTTGGTGAACTTCCCTTTCGTGACTAGAACTTCTGTTGTGCTTGATCTCTCAAACCTCCAATAAGAAAATAGGTTATTAGGTTTAAGGGGGGGAGAGAAGGGATGATCAAATTTTTATTTTTGATGTAATTAAGTTTGGGTCAAAAAAATGTGGATATGGGTCAAGTGGGTAAAAAAAAATTTGGTAGGTTGAAATTTAAATTTATCCAATAGAAAGATGCCACATAGTAATTGATAATTAAAAAAAATTTGTTAGTTTTAAGGGTAATAGTGGACCAAAAAGATGAATGGAGGGGTATTTTTAACCCAATAGGTGGATGAAGGGTATTTTTAAACCTTTTCAAATAGTTCAAGGGTATTTTTGGCCCTTTTCCGTACTTCTAAACCAACCGTTAAAAGTCAAAGATGTTATTTTTTTTTAAAATAATCATACGAATTAAAAATGTGTTAAGATAGTCTTCCTTCCGTTCATTTTTAAGTTGTGGTAAAAAAAAATTATAAGTCAAACGATATGAATTTCCTTCTGCATGAAAATTTTTCAACTTTAAAGAAATAAAAATCAGACCTTGTGAAACGAACAAAGATTTTCAAAATTTTGAATCTTATCATTTTTGAAAAAAATAATTTCACTTTTGACAAAAGATGATTTTTTTGTCCACGTGGTAAATTCCAATTTGATGGATTAGATGTACCGTTGTCGACAGCATAAATATATGGAAATAAAAATTATATAGAATGTTTAGTTCTCTCTAGCTCTTATTTTCTCCATACTTGTTAATTAGTAGATGTCCGTTACCTCATAGGATTGACAAAGGTAAGGCCTAAGCCCCCTTTGCTTGTACTTATTTTTGTTGAGGATTTTTGGTTTAATAAAAAACTGCTAGACGCACTGTCTAGTGGTATAAATTAAAAAAAGAATACTTTCAAACAATTATCAAGAGACTAGGAGTTCAAATCCGAATTTCGACCTAAAAATGATAAAGTTGGCTTTGGTAACTAAGCGACATTTTACCTTAAAAACTAGATTTTTCTATACGAAACTGAATTAGTGAAATTCAAATAAAATTTTCGATACAAAACTAAATTTATGAGGTTCAAAGGGTACTAAATATTCAATGAAAACCAAAAAGTGAAAAAGAATCTAGAAGTGGACTAGACATCCTAGAAAGACATGAAAAAAGGAATAGAAACTTCATTATAGGTCTCAAATTTTGAATTGACTGAATTAACCGCCGGTAGAATTAGATTACTAAATCATGTTTGGAGGCAAAATGGATTAGATAATAATTAATGCGTGTTTCATGAAACCGCCGCTAGAATTAGATTACTAAATCATGTTTGGAGGCAAAATGGATTAGATAATAATTAATGCGTGTTTCATGAAATAATCCTATTCAATTATACTACGTCGAGATGATAAGAGGGATTGCTCGGGTGATAAACACTTTTCATGCACCTCTAACTTTAAGGTTGTGTATTTGAGTCATCAAAGAAGTAAACAAGGTAGAAGTGTCTAGAAAAGGTCAGTAAAAAAAATTAAAACTTAAAAATGTAATCCAACAATAATATACGCAGTATAATCTCATAAATATAACGTAAAGATGAAAAAGGTTCGATAGATCATTTACCTACTTTATAGTGTACATGAATGATGAAACAAATGAATAAGATCCACTATAAACACCAACAAGGGTTATTTAAATAATAAATATACTCTACTTGCAATTAATTAGTACTTGTGGCTTCAACTAACGTGCTATTAATAGTATTAATTTCAGTGACACTTTGGGAGCACCACTTAGATAAAGAATTAAATATCATATTCATGTAGCCTCCCATGACTCATGTGACATAACTTTGCTTCATGGAAAGTGACTAACAATATAACCAAGTGGTCAATAAAGTGAAAGAAGAATTACGAAAGTTAATCTTAGATTTAAACTTTGGTGTAAGTAAAAATTATTCGAAGTAATTACTTTCTTCGCCTAAATTTTGATGGACAAATTATCTTATACTTGTGCTGATTCAGAGCAATAATCGAAGTGCACCCAAACTAATTATCAGACATCAATATACTGGGAATGTCTATATTTGAGACCACAAAAGGAGTTAATTTATATCTAATTAGATAATTTTTCCAAGTATTTTGTCAAAAATGCAGATCATTCTGAATAAGTGATGGTACCTCGGTCCGACGAAAGCAACGAAAAACCGCCACGTCGGTCA
>NW_006239025.1:652118-652806 GCF_000226075.1 Solanum tuberosum | reverse complement strand
CAAAAAAAAACAAAACAAAACCCCGCCACGTCGGTCAGCCAACGATTCCCCTAGCCAGGGATAATATAGACATTTTGTTAATATTTTAAATATTATGCTTGAAATATGTTGTACTTGGCTGTTTTATAATTGCACTTCCTTAATATAGGACATAAAAGTCCTTATCATTTTTCTTTCTCATCCACAAAATTGGCCCAATTTTCCAAGCAGGTGGGCCATTCTTTTCTGCCTTTTCCTCTATGTGTTAGTAATAGTTAATAATGTGGGTCCCACTTTAAAATACCAATTATTTGTTACTACATTTTTTCTTACATAATATATATATATATATATATATATATATATCAGAGACAAAAAAAAAAATGTGTTTAAAGAAAAAAAAATATCGGATATTGAAAAATTATGTCTTTTTTTAAAAAAATTACATAAATAATGCCATAAATCATACTCCCTCTGTCCCAATTTATATGACTCACTTTCCTTTTTAGTCAGTCCCAAAAAGAATGACACATTTCTATTTTAAGTAACAATTTGCCTATGAAATGTCTTTTTTACCCTTAATGAAATGATTTACAACCACACAAATTTCTATCATTCATTTTGGACCACAAGTTTTAAAAGTCTTTCCATTTTTCTTAAAGTTTGTGCCAAATCAAAGTACATCACATAAAATGGGACGGAGGGAGTA
>NW_006239025.1:636288-650087 GCF_000226075.1 Solanum tuberosum | reverse complement strand
ATCACTTTATTTAAGACGAATACAGTTAGTTGATCATGTAATTACTCTATAATGCATTGAGATTATAATTAAACTTATAATTGAAAGATAATTATAATTGAATAGCTTTATTTATCACTAATTATGGGCTAATAAAACATTTCATATCAAATATATATAGAGTCGACTGAAAATGATCAAACATATATGCTCATATATTGCAACAGTATGAAGCATCCATTGCAACATGTGAGCATATATGCTTTGATTATTTCCAATGGATGGGTCATCTATTGCAACATGTAATACATATTAGACATTTGTTGTAACAGATTCCTATCATTGTTGCAACAGAATGATCATATTTATTTGAGTATTTTCAACAGATGGGTTATCTATTGGAACAAATAATGCAATAGATAATGCATCTAATACAAAATATACAAAGATTGTTGCAATAGATGAGCATAACTAATATATTTTATATAATAAATAAGAACATACACAATTAACCAAAATGAGTTAAAATTATAAGATTCATAACTAAGTACAAAATAGTTATTTCACTATTACAATAATTATGGAGCATTTCGAATCGGGCATGTTGTTCTCTTGTGTCCAATTTAGTCCACAATAGCTAATGATTGAGTTCACAAAATCATTATACAAAATATCCCTTTGGACGGTCATCAATATTGACTCTGACATGTCACCATCCTTCCAACGCCAAATAAATCGATTGTTCTTCTCAATCCATTCACCATAACAATCAATAGCTATTGTTATTGATTCTTCCATTAATGGTACCTAAAGGAATTTATTAAAAATATTTAATAATGATTGTATAGTAAAGTTGAGTGGCTATATACAATTAAAAATCATATGCACAATTATTGTCCCAACAAGTCAATCATCTATTGCAACAAGTAGATCATCAGTTGCAGCAGATGATTCACATGTAAGTCTATTGTTGTAACAGATGAGTCATCTATTGCAATAGGTAATTGATCTGTTGCGATATATGACTTACCTATTTGGACAAATTTCTGATTTTGTCATAGTTTGGCTTGGTACTGTAACATGCATCTAACGGGTAAGCCATCTGTTGCAACATATGAGTCGTCTGGTGCAGCAGATGACTCATATGTTGCAATAAATGACTTATCTGTTGTGACAAGGTTCTAGTTTTTTTCCAGCTTGGCCTGATACTATAATATGTATCCAACAAGTAATCCATTTGTTGCAACAGATGACTCATCGATTGCAATAAATGATTTATCTGTTGGGACAAGCTTCTGGTTCAGTCCCAGCTTGACATGGTACTGTAATATGTATTCAACATGTAATCTATCTGTTGCAACAGATGACTTACCTGTTGGGTACGCGACTGTAAATTTTTTAAGAAACACTCAAATTACCAAAATGAAATATTAGAGTAAAAATCATTAGTTTACTTACCAAAATCACCTATGAATTAGCCCAATGATATATGAATGAAAATTGGTCTAAAAGCAGCAGTACTAGGTGAATATCAACTGAAGAAAAAAAAATGATGAACAACCAGAAGAAGATGGTGATGAACAAGAAGAAAGAATGATGATGGAGAAGAAGAATCAAGAAGAAGAGCAGCAACAATGGTCCCCAACAATGAAAGAATAAGCAAGAGAGAAAAAGGGAAAAAAAGTGAGCCGTTGGTACCCTTTTTTTTCCCCTCAATTTCTTGTTATTTAAAATTTTATATAAGATGGACTAAAGTGTAAAATAAAAAACTTAGGAATGAAAAATTCAACCCCTTAATTTTAATTAAAAATTATCACTCCTACTCAATAATTAAAACTTGAGTCACCAATCCTTAATTTTGAAACTTTTCTATAACCCTTAATTCATTGTCCCACCTCTTTATGTCATAACGTCCATATGTAGCAAACAGATAGCCACGTCCAAATGCTGAGTACGAACAAGTAGACGTTAATTTAAAACTTTAATATATACTCTTTTATTTATGTCAATGTCACTCTAATTTTCATTTTCCAGTCTTTTTACGTTACTAAGGATAATGTGGTGGTCCATCACTTCATCCACTGGCCAATTTGCATAACTCCCATCGGTTTTTATTTATTTTTTTGGTTCCCACCCGAGTTTCTTCAACTGAATAGCGAAATGGGCCATACGTTTTATCAAAATAGATTTTGTGAAACATTGATTATTTTCATTTTTTCTTAGTTATTTATGTGATTTTTTGCGACCTCCTCATGGTTAGATTTGATTACTTGGGTTAAACAACAAAAATTAGAAAATTATATGTCGTGTACACATGAGTGAATTTACGTAGTGATTAGTTATGAGTTCGGTAACACTTAATGAATTTTAGTTCAACTCTTATGTTTGCATTGAAAAATTTGTTTAATATGTGTAAAATATTATTTCGAATTTCAATAGATCAAATAATCTTGTAGTTGAATTTAGAACCATATCATACTTAAAGATTCCGGATTCATCTTTGGAGTACTTCATAAGTTCCTTAATTAAAAACTGTTTCTCTCGAACACAACCATATACTAAAAAGTATGTATTTATAAGCAGCTTTTCAACTTTATGGTTAAAAATAAAATAAAAAAATCCAACCTCGTGTAGTGAGAAAAACAAAAAAAAAATTCAAAATTTTGAATCCTATCATTTTTTTTTTAAAAAAAAAGTAACTTCACTCGTGACAAAAAATATTTTTTTTGTCCACATGGTAAATTTCAGTTTTTGGATAATGATGTATCGTTGCCGACATCATATATGGAAAAAAAATCTTCTTCCACACTGTTGGAATTCAAACTCGAATTTGAACTTTTTGAAAATGACAAAAAATCAACTTTGGTAACCAAGCAATATTATATTTTAGAATTTTTTATACGAATTTGAATTAGTTAGATTTCAAAAAGTATATTAAACACCTAATTGGAATGCAAATGTTTCTAGAAGTTGATTACACCTTTTTCTGAAAAAGATATTCAAATTTGGATTGCCTAAATACAAAAAAGTAAGGAGGCTAAAAATAAAAATAAAAATAAAAAATTGAATTGACGGAATTAACCGCCGCTAAAATAAAGAAAGTCCTGAAGAGCGGAACATCCTTCCAAGTTTTCCAAATACAAAGGAACTGACACTGCTCTCAATTTGTCGTAACAACAAAAAAAAACACCACATATTATGGTAAAGAATACATAACATATAAGGAAAATTGTATGAAATAGCAAACTATTAATTCAAATTAAATGTTATAGGCATATTTTATTTTATTTGTATTTCACAGCAAACATCCCATTTTTTTGCCATCTGATTCGATATACAATTAGCCATTTTCGATATACAATTACTCATTCGGTATACAAATGTATAAAATGCATTTGTGTTTATATAAAAGCGAGAGAAAAATGTATATACAAATACATATATTTTTGTCTTATACACTTATAATTATACAGATCTTATTATACAAATTACAATGTATAAATGAATTTATACAAAACTGAACAATTTGTATAAAATTGGATGTATTTAGCGAATTATACAAATCAAAAGCTCCATAACAAACATAAAATTTGCTATGGAGCGTAATTATGTAAACTATAGTTATAACATACAAATATAATTTTTGTGTTTGCTACATGTGAAAGTTGCTCACAAACAAAACTAAATTAGAGTCCACATGATGGCGTGATTCACAAGGAACAAATCTACTGGTTATTTAAAGGGGATTATAATACACTAGTTGCAATTGGTTAGTCCTACTAGCTTCAACTAACGTGCCATTAATAATATTAATTTCAGTGACACTTTGGGATCACCGCTTATATAAAGAATTAAATATCAATTATCATCTTAATGTAGCCTCCATGAGTCATGTGACATGAGTCATGACTTTACCTCCTACTATCTCCGTCCACGTTTAATTGTCATAATTTTCTTTTTTAGAATCAAACGATAATAACTTGTGATGGTTAAAGATAATTATTAAGTATTCGATGAGATAGTCCATATACGCTTAAGTAGGGGTGTCAAAAATTAACCCAAACATAGGTAACCCGCCCAAAATTTTAAGGGTTGGACTCAACATAATTTGAATTGGGTTCAATCTCAACTCATTCAAGCCTAACCTATTTTAAGAGAATTCTCAATTGAGCCCAATTCAATCTTCAATTTCAACCCGTTTTAAAACTCTTTACTAAGATATGTTCCTATATTAAAGGTATGAATTATTATCTATTTAACATCTTTTAGAATTTATCTATCAATTTGTTACTTTAAAAAAATAAATCTTGAGTTGAAATTCGAATTGTGATTATAAAAGTTAAATATCACTATGTTAAAATTATTGAGATTAATCGGGTCAAATAGGGCGGGTCAAGACCCAACCCGTTTTTTAGTCCATTTAAACCCAACCCATTTGAGCCCAAAGTAAATTTGGACGGGTCAAGACCCAACCCGATTTTTATTTCAATCTATTTTAATATCAACAATTTCAATCTAACCCGCCCATTTGACACCCCTACGTTTAAGCATTGGGAAGTGTATATTTGAGACCATAATTTATGGTTTCTTGTAATGTGATGCATTGACAAGTCTTTTGTCAAAAAATGTAGATCAGATTATAAACCAATGAAATAGAAACCATACTAAAAAATACTGGGCCATATAATTTGTGTAGGTTTGTTAGTTTAGCTCCATTGGATCTCAATATAGAGATATCAGATATATGCTTTTCTACGAAAGCCCAAATTAAAACATGCATAAAATTTCAATTGTCTACTACTTCCCTTCACTTCCAAAAACCGAAGGGTACAAAACTAGCCCATGAAAATATTCATCCGTTCAATCAGTAGTGAAATTATAAATTTTATTAAGGGTATTCAAAAAATTTATATTTAATCTCTCTATTCCATATTAACTGAATTTGGGGGTATTTTTCGTTGTTCAAAATAATTGAATTGTTCAAAGTTCAAGATGAATGTTTTTTTCTTCCATTTTTACTTTTTTTCTTTAATGAAGTTTGATAGAGTATTTCCCAGGAGGCAACGCACTACTTATAAAGTTACATTTATGATTTCACAAAGAATAATAGTGGAAATTGTGGATTAAATTATGTCCTTGAATATTTTTCTTAATAAGTGTGCATTGTCTCACAAATTTAGTTAATATAGAATAGAGGAAGTATCTCTTAAAAAAAATGATTTTGACCTATATACATTATATTATTTTCTATATGCACAATATAATTTTTCAACAAACTTTGTACCGGTGACCACTCTTGGGTCAATGTAGCTACTCCCCTTGTACCCAACCTGCTTAAAATTTGAGATGGTTAGCCGTTAATGTTATGAAATGTGTCTGGACCAGTATTGACTAAATAATCCAACACCAAATTAAATGGCTATATCTAAGATCCGAGTTGATAAATAGCCAAGTGTGAGAGCAAAAATGGATTTATGTTTCTCATCTCCTTCTTCTCTAATATTCCTAGCTATCTTATTTCCGCTACTTCAAATATCATATTTTCTTTAATATAGTATACATAGTCATAATAATAATTCTTAATTTAATAATTAAATAAATTATAGAAACACAAACACAAAACATAGAACTTGGAATGCGTGGATAAGTTGGGCTATGACCCAATATTTAATATTTAGAGATCAAAAGGGCATCAATTCTTCTTTTAAAAATAATGTAGACTCAACGGAATAAAATATTTAGCAAATCTTGGCGAAGCTAGCAAAAAAGTGTTCTAATAATGGAGAAAAAAAATATTATCAAAAGTAGTAACTAGTAAAAATTACTACAAAACTATGAGCTTTAATTTAACAACTTTTTTTTGTTTTCGAAAGGTGTCTGGTGCCTGCATTGGAGATTCGATTAAATCTGAATTGTGCACTACATGGCTCATTTAGGGATAACACTCTCAAATTCCAATAAGATTCTTCTCCATACCTAGAGCTCAAACTTGAAATCTTTGGTTAATGGTGAAACAGCTACACAAGCATCACCACAACCCATTTTGGTGTGAGATGTTTCTTATAAAGAGTATTAAAAATGAAAATGGTATTATAATAATGGAGAATCAAGAAAAAGTAAGAGAAGAATTAGCTAGATATATGAAAAGAAAAAAGGTACTCCCTCTGTCCCTCGTTTATGCACCGAGAAAGATTGTCGGTGTGTACTTGGTGTATAACCTCAGCAGTATCTTCCATCAGGTTTAAAGAGCGTGACTCTTTAGTTTAATTAAGTTCTAATTTGGAAAATGAAAAGGCCCCCGTTTACCCACAACGGAGGAGCCGCCACCATCAGACAGGGACCCAGAGAGCTGCCTTCGCTTTTGGCGTTCCTTCGTAGATCTCCGGATTTCACCCCTACACACGAAATTCCACTCTCCTCTGTCTCACTCAAGTGAATTGGTTTCGAGAGCATTCCGCGGGCTAGTCCTCGAAAATGCCCGGTACTTTAGCGTTGGGGACAAGTAAGATTATTCTAAGGTTTATCCGCCCAAGAAGTAGGAGGATAGGCAGAGCAAGAGCTTCCAAAGGCCTACCCTTCCACTTTACAGGATGTTCTAAAGGAAGAAGTCGAAAAGGAAGCTCTAAGCCCGGCCTGTACGCGGTTAGGAAGATTGGCCGCAGAGCGGTACCACCCACCCTACCTTTACCACCTATAGGCTTATTTTATTTGGTATCTCTTTATTTTTTATTTTTTCTAAGGAACTATTTGCTATCCCATTTAGGGATTTTGTGTTCTCAGCTTCTCTCTGGGATTTTTATTTTTAGTGTCGGGGGATCACTTCCTCTTCCGGGCCCTTTTGGAAGGCAGGTAGTGTGATAACGTGGCCATTGAGTGTTATATACACCTTAATCGAAATGATTTGGGGTAGTATTTGTACCCTGTCGAAGTAAGGAACCATGGCATATATGTTTGGAATAGATTCCATTTTGAGCGGGTGGCTGAGCGTTATCGCGAGCTAATTCCGCCACTGAATGTTCCATTTTCGTTAGAGAAATCATTAGTATGTTGCACTTTTCGGATTTCGAGATTCAAACAAATCTATCTTTGACCGTAAATTTTTCATAGGTCTTTTAAACATTTTGAATTATTAATTATTGTGACTTATAGTACTTTTTACGTAGTTTACAAATATATAAATTTCATTTCAAAAAAATTGAAGATTTCATATGCAAATTCTCGGCCAAACTTAAATTGTTTGACTCTCGAAAAATGAAAAGTGCCACATAAATTGTGACTAGGGGGTGTTCACGGGTTGGTTTGGGTCGGTTATTGGTCAAAAACCAAAACCAAACCAACTTAATCGGTTTTAAAATTATCAAAACCAAACCAAACCAAATATAATATACATTTATCGGTTTGGTTGTTTTCGGTTTTGGTTTGATTTGGTTCGGTTATTAACCATACATAAAAATAAAAGAAACAATTCATTCAAAACGTGAAAAAAGTGATAACAATCCATTCAAACGAAAAAATAGTTAGAATGACTGGCATTACAGAACTTTGGATCATTGAATTTACTGAATAAAACTTCAAAATTCGCTATTTTGTCATAGAAGGAAGAGACAATGACATTTTCAGTCCCATAATGAATTTCCATAGACACTCATATACATGAAACCAATAAGAAAATGCTCTCACCTTGGACATTTTTTATTTCATAAGTAAATTATAAATAAATTTTGATGAAACATATATAAAATCTTTAAAATTGTTTATGAATTTAATATGTTATGTATGTATAATAATAAAATTTATGTATATAACTTGTTGGTTCGGTTCGGTTATTTCTTCGATTTTTTTTAACAAAATCATAACCAAACCAATGACTATCGGTTCTTAACAATCTAAAACCAAACCAAACCAAAACCCAAATTAAATCGATTTGGTTTGATTTTTCGATTTGAATCGGTTTTTATCCAAACCATGAACACCCCTAATTGTGACAAAGGGAGTATATTATATCGTAAGTGTCTAATCAAAAGCTTTATTTATTTCTCTAAATTTGACTTATTATATTTTAAGTGTTTAATTTGTATGTTTGATTGCATATTTACTCAATTTACTCCGCTGTTTAAGCCTTGATTTATTGCAACTCCATTCATGCACCAAATCCACGAATAAATAGTAAAATTGAGACAATAATATGTATTATATTAATAATTAATAAGTAAATAACACGTGAAAAGACAAACATCATTGTTCTAGTTTAATTGTGGAGGTCGGAGAAGGAGAAACGAGGGAAGGAATTACAAAACGAAGAATCAAATCCTTATTAATAAGGTGAAACTTTATATAGTTAACTAAGTGATTTACTTATATTCCTCTTATTTTATAAAGTAGATAATACATCAATCGAAACAAGTAGAAAAATATTTTATCGATCCAATTATGCGAAAAATAAACACAAAGTAAGGAATCTATCTATATATAATAGGAGAAGAAAAAGTGCCACGTGTTATCACCACAAAAAAAACATATTTTTTAAATAATTAAAAATTATTAATTACATATAATAGGGTTAAATAATAAATTGATATTTTATTTTTAAAATAGTTTCTGAATTTGTTATGTTTTCCTTTAATTGATTCTTTTACCGTTTTAAAAAAAATAAATTGTGATTTTTATAATCATAGATAGCTATCTATTTAATTGAATTTTTAAATACATATTCTATATTATATTATTAAAAGAAATCAGCCATCAGCAAAAAAACATATGGTATATATAATAATAATAATAATAATAATCTATATTCTCTCTCTCTCTCTCTCTCTATATATATATATATAATAATAATAATAAAATCATTTTAATCTTTATTTTTTCTTATAAAATATGAATTATTAATTATTAATTACATGTAATTATATCAAATATTAAATTACAATTTAAAATACAAGACAGAAATTTAAAGCAGTTACAAATTTAATGTGACCGTTTTTAAAAACCATATAAAAAAGTATTTTTAAAAAAACAAAAAAAAAACCAAGATATATCTATAAAACCTACTAAGCCCACGTTAAATTTTTTAAATAAAGGATAATCAAAATTGTTTAACAGAATAAATTTAAAATCTAAAAAAAAAAACGTGAAAATAAAAAATAAAGTAACTGAAAAACATGGTTTGTTCAAATATGTAACCACTTCTTACTTTTGAATTCCTATAAAAAAAAGGCAACCACCTACCCATTTATCCATTGATTCCTTCATTCTATAAATATGTTATTTTTTTCCAAGAAAAAAATTTAATGATTTTGCTATAATTTTCTTTGACCCACGTTTTATTGATTAGTGGAAGTCAAATTTTATTTGCTCTGAATATTTGAGATCCAGTAAGTTTGTAAATTTTGTGTTGGTATGTTTTCGATAAACTAAATATTAAATGGTATACTTTTCTTGATTCTATGTTGATCTTTTGCATTGTTGTAATATTTTTTTCCTTTTGAGTTACATGATTCTCTAAATCGTTATTTACCCTCTTTATTCAAACGGTATCTGGAGGCATTTTTGAGTACATAGAGTTTTTATTGCTTAAGATTTTTTTTAGAAAGAAACTTATAATCTATAATAATCATTATTATTATCTATCTATATATATATTTGGAGAAGTAAAAAGTGTCACATGTCAACACCACATAATTTCTCAAATTTCTATACTATTAAAATTAATTATATGTAGTTAATTTAAATAATATATTACAATTATAAAATAATTTAAAATTTTTAAACAGTTTTAAAATTAACATGATATATTTCATAATAGTATAAACGTTATATAATTTTAAAGCATTATTTAACTGATATGCAAAATTGTAAAAATAATTTCAATTTACCTAAATAACATCAATTGAAATAAAATTATATATAAATATTTTAAAAACTTTACAGAAGATTTATTATAGAAACTTCTACCGTTTATATTATTATTTTCAATCTTATAAAAAATTTTATCAAGTACTATTTAAATTTAAATCGGATGCTTTTAAAATGCCCAATATATTATATCAAACAATACATGCATTTCGCATGAAAATCTATCTATATATAATTGGAGAAGAAAAAGTGTCACGTGTCAGCACCACAAATTTTTTTAATTTGATAATAAAGAACTAAAAAAATACTATATATAATAAGTAAATTTACTAATTGATTTTTAAAAAAAAAGAAGTTAAAAACAGAAAGTTACTTTTTCCTTTTTTTTTCTTTTTAATTTATTAAGTTCTATCCATACAACATGTCTTTTTGATAAAAAGAAAGGAAAAAATCAACTAAAATAAAATAATCTAATAACAAATAAAGAAATTTAAAAAATGATTTTACAAAAAGAAGATGTTGAAAATTGTGGATTTTCGTAGGAAAATGGGATAGTCTTTTTTTTTTACCTTTTTTATTTATTTATTAAATTCTATCCGTATAACATGCCTTATTTAATAAAAGAAATAAACAATTTTCAGTTTAAAAAAAAAAGTAAACCACGTCCTTTAAAAAATAGTAAATCTCAAAACTGGCCACCATAAAATACCTAAATAATTAATTTAAAATTTAAATTTCAAATAATAACTAACTTTATCTCTAAAAATAAATATAAACTTCATAAACCCACAACTTTGAAAAAAATATTATTCTTAACAACATTATCCACACCTTCTTAAGCCAACTCTTCAAAATACAAATTCAAATTCAAATATTTGTTTTGTATGTGTATATGCCCTCTTTCTTAATTGTTTGATGTCTGATGTGAAATTATTTTGTTATGATTGAAGGAGAATGGTCACCATACTCTCCAATGCAACAAGGAAGAAGAAGAAGAAGAGATTGACGATAGTGAAATAGAGGAATTCTGAAAAAATTCATGGCAATTGATCATGTATATTATCTTTCAATATTCTTAGTTCATAAATTACTACTATAATAATTCTTTCATCGATTTAGTGATTTTGCATTATATCTAATATATAATATTATGTAGTATTCATTTTTTATTTTTTATATGCAGATTATGATGATCGTAGTATAACCAATTATGTCACAATTTTGTTTTCTTTCGTTACTATGACTATGTGAACTCGAACAAGGAGTGAACAAGTAGTATATTTTTTGATTTTGTTGGTTTGATGCTTAATTTTTAATTAGTATGTTGATTTTGTTTCTTTGATGCTTTCAAATTAGTTGAGTTGATGCTTTCAAGTGCTAATTTCTATTACGATTCAAATTATTATATTTAAAATAATGCTCAAACTGTTATGATTTTTTGGTTTATTTAATGTACTTTCGATTATTCTCTAATTATATTAATGATTTGCTTACTTAATATTGGATAGTCGTACACATACATCAATTGAAATTTTCATAATAAAGCATTTCAAAGTTTAAACTATTAAATCTACTTTTTTTTATGATTTTTTTATAAAAATAAAATAATTAACTAAAAAAGAAGAAAAAGAAAACATTAATAAAGGAATAGTTAAACAATAAAATTTAAATTTGAGTTGTAGTTTTTATTTCTTTAGCAACCTAACATATTGAGAAAATTTTCATATAATGAATAATGACTTGCAAAGTGCTATTTCATATTTTCATTTTTAAAAACTTTATTTTTATCACTGATATTATTGCATTATCATATAAAAGAAGAGACTTATAGTAAATCAAAGGAATAGAAGATGATTCGTTTTTTTCATCGCAAATAATTTATTTTTATGTTGTATATAATTTGATAATTTATTTTTATGTGGTATATATTAATTTGATTATAGTATCTTTTTTTTAATTGATCATTGAAATTCATTATTTTGTACATCCTAATTTTATGAAATTATATTTGAGTCAATGAAAAGCATCTTAATTTAATTTGTAGGATAAAACAAGATAAGAGTGTGCTAAAGAGGTTGCAACATGCTTGTAAATTATATTTAGATTTTAGCTAAAAGTAGAGTTAATATTTTTAATACTAGGTTTTAGATTGATCTATGAACTTAAAATTTAATTAATTAGCACAAATATATCAATTTAACACACGTCACATATGCTATTAATCTTCATCATATTAGAAGAAGGAGAAGTTGTTAGAATAATGTTTAGTGTCTTTTATGAACATACCCTTATTACACATAAATTATGGTAAAATTTTGTTAGCATTATTTGTATATGAAAAATTAAAACATTATATATGATTATACATGCACTTTTGTTACTCAATAATAATTCGTATTTAGTTATTCATAAATTGAAAACTATTATATTTTAAAATATCCGCACAACGCGCAGGTACATATACTAGTTAATAAACAAAAGTAAATATATAAACATCTAAAAGCAATTTCTTCATTCAAATTTTCCTTATGTTCTTTTTCCTCATTTGTCCTTACATTCCTTAAGAACAAATTCAGAAGGTATACAAGTTATTATACCAGAACTTATAATAAGGAAATTACAATACAAAAAAAATTCATCAAAATTAAAAACCCAAAACTACCCTTACAAATTACAAAATGTTAAAAAATTCCCAACCAACCCTTTTTCTTGTACAATCAAATAAAATACAAGATTCACAAATTAAATTAGATTAAATCGACTCAATCTCAACCCTAATATAACAAAAATTAAAATAATACTTAGTAAAATAAATTAGTCACACAATAAAATACAAACAAAGCAAACTTTTGGGTTTGCTTTTTTTTTTTTGAAATATTAAATGAATTATTTCCTACTACTATTTTAAATTAAATAGTAGGAATTAATTTAACTAAAATCATGTTAAATTATCACAGGGGTCCACGAGAGAAAATGGAAACACATCACGTGAAGGCGCAAGTTAGCTAAAGGTAATGCATTTTTAAGAAGCTTACGCTTCTTCCGTGCAACTCATCGGCGCCGCCGTTGACGGAGGTGCATCGGCGGTATTCATTTTCTTCATGTTCTGTTCATGATAAATTTGTCTTAATCTCTCAATTTCTTTCTTCAATGCTTCTTGATGAGCTACAAAATTCACACAAAAAAATAAAATAAAATTGCGTTTATATTCAACTTTATATATACAACATAATGTTTCGAATCATGAACGTTTGGATTTAATTGCATTAAACGCTAGACATGGCAAAGCCCTCATTTGTTTACAACAATTAAATACTATGGCTACGTAGAGCATTAAATAGATGCTACTAATTTTTTTAATTTTGGCTCAACAAGTTAATTATGTCATTACACTATGGTTAATTATTCTTAGTCAAAAGTAGTGAGTGATAATTAGTGCATTAATCGTACACATAATTGTCTGCCTAAATTAAATCTTATTAGGTGAATTGATTGCTTTGTGTGCTGTGGCTGACCAGGTGTACAACTTAATTAGTACAAACAATCATGAATTGCATGCATGTCGTTCGTTTCATTATATCAAGGTCACGATCAATAACGTCATTAGCATTAATATTGTTATTATCATCAATATTGATTCACCAGGAAAGAAATTGGTATACTTGTTAGAATTAATTTAAAAATACCGTAATAAAAGGATGGGAAAAAAGATCTAAAATATATCTGAATTTTGATCGAAATTGATGTAACAATATCGAACTTTGGAAATGACTTTTTACCCCCTGCACTATTTAATAGTGTATTTTAAAGATATATATGTGCCCACGTAGACATCATAAATATTGTGTCATTATAAATGA
Source organism: Solanum tuberosum (assembly GCF_000226075.1). Taxonomy (NCBI): domain Eukaryota; kingdom Viridiplantae; phylum Streptophyta; class Magnoliopsida; order Solanales; family Solanaceae; genus Solanum; species Solanum tuberosum. The sequence goes on along the minus strand of NW_006239025.1, from coordinate 636,393 downwards.
TAATGTGTCCACGTGGGTACATATATACCTTTAAAATACACTATTAAATAGTGCAGGGGGTAAAAACTCCTTTCCAAAGTTTGGTATCGTAACAGCAAATTCGAC
>NW_006239025.1:602253-636129 GCF_000226075.1 Solanum tuberosum | reverse complement strand
CCCCTGCACTATTTAATAGTGTATTTTAAAGATATATATGTGCCCACGTAGACATCATAAATATTGTGTCATTATAAATGATAATGTGTCCACGTGGGTACATATATACCTTTAAAATACACTATTAAATAGTGCAGGGGTAAAAAGTCCTCCATAAAGTTTGGTATCGTAACAACAATTTTGGCTAAAGTTAAAATATTTTTCAGACCCTTTCCCTAAAAGGATTATAGAAATTTGATGGTAGGTATTTGACCACATAGAATTTTTCAATTCCTATAAAATCTATCACTAAAATACTCCTAGAGAGAGAAATGAAAACTATTTTTCCAGCACGAAGTTTATGAATAAGTGATTATATGATAATAAGCGGTTCGGGTTTTTATTACTTACCATCTTTAAAAATCTTATCTTGAGCCAAAGCTGCAATTCGTTGTCTGAGTGCGCTATTATCAACGTTAAGAAGCAGCCTTTGATGGTCCAAAAATGCAACTCTTGGTGATAATGCTGATACTTCAGTCTGAAGGAGGAAAACAAGAAGTTAATTAGCATTAGTTTTATTAATTACTCATTAATTAAAATCACATGATTAATTAATTAATGAACAATTAGTTTTGAGTAATTAAATTAGCTTATATTATAAACTTACTTGCAGAGTGGTTACACTTCTTTCCAGTTCTGAAATGTACTGTAATTTTCTAACTCTTGATCTCTGAGCTGATTGCCTGTTAGCTAATATTCTAAAAAAAAATAAAAAATGTGTCATTTTTTTTGGGACTGACCCAAAAAGGAAAATAAGTCATATAAATTGGGACAGAAGAAGTAAAACTTTAAATATATGTAACTACAATTTGTTGAACATATTTTTTTAGTTTTTCATCAAGCGTGCAATATTCACATTGGAGTCTGACTAAATTTGAATCTGCACTAGAAAGTCTCATATTGGGATAAAACGCTTTCTAACAAAGATAACTATGTATCCAAGGAACTCAAACCTGAGACCTCTCGTTAAGGATAAAGATAAAGGAGTATTACAAGCACGTTGAAGGTATAATTATACAATACCACTATTATCTTTCTAATGGAACCTTTTAGATGAGTTAATCACATAGTTTTAACATTTACATATGCAAAAGATTAACGATTTGATTAGCAATTAGGCTAGTCATAATCTGAATTAATTACCTCTTAATCCTCTTTGGATCCACAATAGAATTATTATCAGAAGAATCATTAACAGCATTTTTACTAGCCACCGGCGATTGATTATCACTATCATCTTCTCCGGGCTCATTCTTCGGCTGAACCACTTGATTAACCTCCAATCGGACCGGCGATTTCTGATCTTCATTCTCACTAACTTGATCTGACGGCGTAGAAGGATTCGTACTCGACGGATTCGAACACGGCGCCGTAACAGCAAATGCAGCACCGGCACCGCTGTCATCGGAAAACATAGTAGTAAGTTGTTCATCATCCAGTTTATCGAATCCGTTATTCAACCCGTTTCCCCGGCATTGCTGAAGAAACGGAGCTTCGACGAATGCAATTGGATCGCTAACCGATCTCCGGTGAGAATTTCTCCGGGAGGAAGAGAAATCGAGGAAATCGTCGACCCAGGAATTAGTACTGTGGTGATTGGCGACGATGGTGGAGGAATTAGGCAATGGAGGCATGTTTTGAAAAGGCCAATTGTGTGCCATAGTAGGAACTTTAGGTGGTAGTTGAGCCATGCAATAATAAAATTTTGGTAAAAAGTTGAATTTTGTGTTCAAAGGAATTGAGGTTTTGGGGATGTAGAGAAGATGAAGAAAGGATATATAATAAGGTGTATTATGAGTAACATCTATTTGAGGAGGTAAAGTTGGTAAAAATTTATTCCTATACTTGATATTCCTATCATGTAAATAAATGCATGATATGATATGTGTCTATACATTAAAAAAAATGTAGTACTTGATTATTAATTGGCAATTGGCATGCATTATTATATCATTTAATCACTTAAATATCAACAACATATTCAATGAAATTGTATAAATGTGGTCTACGGAGAGTAAGGTATAGAGTGGTTGTTTTTGAAATACCCTCGGTTCAAGAGCAATAAATCCAAGTACTATGTAGAAGTACAAGAACACTAAAATAGTGCGACAATTGAAATATAATAAACAACGAATTTTGTTGGATGTCAAAAGCAAGAACTACAATTATGCAACTAGTACAAAACAACACAATGCAGAACATATATGTAAGGAACTATTGTAACAACAACAACAAGGTGCGGTCAGCAAAACACATGAATGGTTATATTAGATACCAAAAGCCAAATACTATATATATATATGAATACGCTAATACTATGATCGACATAGTACTCTATACTAGCACCAAGTCACATACATGAATAGACTAGTAATAAGATAACTCGTAACTATCTACTAACTTTTTACTCTTATTCAAGACCTCCATATCCTATTATCTAAAGTTATGTCTGCGATAAACTATTTAATTTTGTTTTTTTATTTGTTTTTGGAGGGAGAGGAATAGAGAGTCACATGGGAAGGGATTAAGGACAGCTAGCAACAGCTGTGAAGAGAGGGAAATTAGTCTTTTCTCAACGGTTTATTAACTGGAGGAATCAGCCACCACGTGCCTAGCGATGTGACCCTTTTGACCTTTCCTCTTTTTATTTAAAGTAGTACTCCCTCCGTCCCTTTTTACTTGTCCATATTTCCTTTTTTAGATGTCCCTATTTACTTGTCCATTTTGACAAATCAAGAAAAGACAACAAATTTTTTCCTATTATACCCTTATTTCCCTCCAATTTATTTCACTTGAATTCAAAGAAGTGGTTGTAATTTTGAAATGAAAAGTTGTCATAAGGGTAAAATTGTAACTTCACTGTGCTAATCATTGTTGCCTTAATCTGTGTGCCATTTCTAAAGTGGACAACTAAAAAGGGACGGAGGGAGTAGTAATAAAGTAAATTATTGTTATTATTTTAAACTCCACTCTATATTTATATTAGGATTTGATTAAATTATAGTAATTCATATCAAAGTACACACTAACAAGATAATTTCATATGAAAGATTCGAATTCGAAATTTAAAAAAAAATGATTTGATTTGACTTGTTTAAAGAAATTTATTATTTGGTTGATTTGGTGAAATAGTTGTACCCTTGCCATAACCATATTTACACAATTTTTGTAAATAAAATAAGGGACTCAAAATGAATGGTATAGAAAGGAGAAATCCTTACAAATTGGATAAAGAAAAAAAATATAAGTTATAGTATTATATTGGATAAATAAAATTAAAATAAAAGGTATAGTGGGGGTATGTAGGGAAGATGAGTTTGTGGGAAAATAAAAAAGTAGGATATTAGAATCATGTCTTCTTCTTTCCCCCATGTGAACTGTTTGTAATAGTTATACCCCTATCTTCCTCTTTCTTTTGTCCCAAATCACACTCACATGGAGGCTATGTGAATGTCCCTTTTGGGAAGAAAAATAAAAGAAGAAAGACCTAGCCCACCTCTTGTCTTTTTTTATATATTATTCATCTCATGTTCGATATTCATTTTGAGGTTAGGTTACTACAAGTTCATGTCGTAAAGTTTCATATTCAGGATAAATTTTTCTTAATATTCTCAAATCGAGATAATTGGTTAAGAACAGAGGATAGGGTTATAGAGATACTCCATATAGCCTTTGGTGGTGGACCAAAACCCTCCTTTTGTTTCATCAGATTGTTTTGAAGTTTGATTAATTTGAATATGCATGATGAAGTTTCACACTTTGAGGGTATATATATGTCTTTCGCTACTAATTAAAAATGGAAATTCTCCACGAAACATATTGAAAATCAGATGAAATTTAATTCGTTGATAATATTTTTGATGCATTTCTGCATCCATCAAAAATTTATATTTTTAGTAATGTTTATCGAAAACACTTCACATTCAAAATTTAGATACGCAATATCTGGTCTATAATTAGAGGGTACTCCCCTATAAAACCTTTGGTGGTCCAATACACCCCACCTTTAACATTAATAAAAGACTTCAACCAAATCCCTAACTATATAGTTTAATTTTTTTGGTAGTTTCCTTGCACCATCGCCCTATATGCATTTATTATCAACGATTCTTTTTCTTTTCTTAGTAATAAAAAAAAAATTATTTTTTTAAAAGAGAAATAAATAATAAGGGAGACACTAATAATGATTAGTGATTAGTTCTAAAGGCATGTTAAATAGCTCTGTCACGCAGAAAACTTGTCTACTGCATGTGCTTACTTACTATATGTCTATTTCAATATAATATATAGTATTATTATCTTCTGTTTTTGTAAAGTTTGAGATCGTTGATTTATTATTCTATTTATAATTTTGATTCCCTCTTTGTCATGCATTAACAATAATAATTGTATAAAAAAATAACCAGCCCCTTGTTCAAGTTAACTTGAATATGACGTCTTAAATCAATTTACTCTCTTTTCCATCCTTTTTATTCTTGTTTTTGAGTAAAATATTAGAAGGGGAGTGTTGAAGTAATGAAACTTTATCTTAATGTAATATATATGTCACAATACGAAAGCTATCTTTTTATGCTATATCGTGAGTTCGACCAATGCAACCAATTAATAATTGTATTAGAATAAGTTGTCTATATCATTATATATTATCTTAGGATGCGATTTTTTTCTGAACCCTATTAATACGAAATACTTTGTGCTATCTTTTTAGAGAGTAAACAATTAGTCTTGGAGCATATTCTTTTTTGATTTTAAGTTCACGGCTTTTTATATTCGAACGCGGTTAATTTAGAATCTTGAGGGATTATTTCCTTTCCACTAAATTCATATTATATTTCATTATGGTGTTAAAAAATGATATTTCAAAAATAGAAGATAAAATATCTACCGCCAAGATTTGTGAAAGAACAATAAAGAATTCTCTAATTTTAATAAGAAGTTTAGAATTTAAGTTGAGCTCTGATTTTTTTTTTTTTTAAAGACTATAATCTTTCATAATGGACTTTTTATGACAAGAACTTAAATTAATCAGATCGATCAATTTCAAACACCAATGATTACACATAGATTTATAAATGAAAAAATATTGGCATATTTAATAAAAGAAATAATGGTTAAAAGTTTCCCTAAACTATCTCGTTTTTACTAATTTCATATTTCAATTATTGGATTTTTCTGTTACTCCATATATTATAACTTTCAAGGTTAAAACCCCCTTCAACTCAATATTTGTTAATGTGTGTAGTATTTCATACTCATAGATACCTAAAATGTGTTGACTAACACGTTATGTGTCATTTGAACTTAGTTATATATATTTTTGATAGGACTGATGTCCAAGTTAACTTGCATGCATCTTAACTAGCTTTACAAGATACATTTTAATTATTTAAGCTTAAAATTAACACATAAATCTTAACTAGCTTGACAAGATACATTTCAATGATTTAAGCTTAAAATTAACACATAGAACTCCAAACTATTACTATTTCGTAAGTTTCATACTTTGAATGATGATGGAACTAATATAACAAAGATTTAAAGTTTTTTTTTAAAAAAGAGATAGTTAGGTCATGACAATCCAAGGAGATTAGCATGTGCAATCCAGAAAGAAATACCATTTTTGTTAAATAAGCAACAAAGATTCTTTTGGCTAATATATTTTAGTTAATTAATAATCAATGTTCCTCACCATAATTGTCTTTAAAAAAAATTTAAAAATTCTAAAATTTTGGATTGGTGAGGATCCCAAGAAAATTCTCAAAGAGGGACCGTACATGAAAATAGTATAGCCCATGGGACACAAAAGTAACATTATTGCACGTGGGAGGAGCCAGCAGGACCCTACTTGTTCATTTCAATCACAAATTATATACTTAAATGAAAAGTTCCCAAAAGTTGAAGGACCATTCCGACAATTAACTTTTTTGTTGAGGGGACACACAAAAACCAAAGGGTGTTAAATGTATAAATAATTAAAGAGTGGGTCCTTCTTTAGCATAATTTCATCAACTTATGGGGAGACAATGTAAATATACCAACTCAAGTGTTTTTTCGGATATGTGATTTTACGTTGATTTTATCTCATGATTTCATATAATGAGATGAAAAATTCACGCCATATACACATTTAAGAGTAAATTTTACGGGTTTTAAACATACTTTTAAACAATTCTTACTTATAACAATTTATTTACGGGTTATGACATATTAATTAAATTAAATTTAATTTAAAAATCAATTTCAATTTATTTAATAAATGATTAATCTATTTATTATTTTATATTATTAATTAATAATATTTAATTAATTTGATTTCAGTCCTTTTTTAAAACTGAAATCATCAGTTACACATATTAAGGGATTTACATAGATTAGACTTCCTTGTTTACTGTTACACTCCAAACCTCCCATACCTCAATCCCACCACCCTCCACCCACGCCTATTCAAATCTACACGCCATCACCCCCACTACCCCCTTTCACCTTGTCTCTCCCATTTTTCTCACCCGTCAACTACACCATTTTCACAATCGTCCATCCAATTAAATTTTTCAACAAAATCATGTCTAAGAAACCCATTGAAACGCCTCGAAAGAGTCCCAGATTGGTTGAAGGAACTTCTACCGATGAAGTTCATGCTCCACTTGATATCAAGCATATGATGCATGTTCATCAACAAGAAGATAGTTCCAAGTATGTATTTCTATACTTTACTGTTTTCATTAGAAAAGGTAACTTAATTTATTTCTTAAAATGTTTTTTCTTTCAAATTTTTTTCCAGTGATTGTGGTTTGTACACATGTCTATTTGCTGAATACATCAATTTGATATGCATTTTGTTGATATCGATGCAAAGTGCCATTGTCAAAGGTATGCCACAATCCTATGGCATTATGGAAAAATAAAGAATGAGGATGGTGCGATTAGTGAGAGTGAAGTTACTAGTGCGGTTGCTAGCAAATTTGGTGGACCTTGCATAGCAAAAGAACATGTTCCGGATACCACCAATTATCCTACACCAAGACCACAGACAAGAAATTTGAGATAGTTGATTGCACCTTCTACTTGTGTTTAAGTACTTGATGATATATAATATCATATGTTTTCTTCCAGTCAGATACCATCTACATATGAATTACTGATTGACTATTATAATTTCAGGATACCAGTAATATACAAACTTCATACCAGTTGGATTCAATTTTTTTAAAATATCAGTGTGTTTTCAAACTGTATATTTATTGGATGAAATGCGTATGAAATCTGATTAATATTTGTATGACTATGATTTTAATGTTTTGATTTTGGATATTCTATGAATTGGGATATAATATTGGTATACAAATGGTATGAATTGTGTTTTAACATTAGTGTGATTGTCTATTAACTGTGTATATCGTATGAATTTTTAAACTAGTATGAAAATGGTATGAATTGTCAAACTAGTGATTTTTTCTAAAAATATCACAATATGCTTACTTTCTATTCTAAACATGTTTTTGGATGAAACGTGTATGAAATCTGATCAATACGTGTATGCCTCTGACTTTAATGTTTGCTTGATGATATATAATATCATATGTTTTCTTCCAGTCAGAAACCATCTACATACGAATTACTGATTGACAATTATAATTTCAGGATACTAGTAATATACAGACTTCATACCATTTGAATTCACTATTTTTAAAATGTCTGTGTGTTTTCAAACTGTACATTTATTGGATGATATGTGTATGAAATCTAATTAATATTTGTATGACTATGACTTTAATATTTTGATTTTGGATATTGTATGAATTGTGATATAACATTGGTATACAAATGGTATGAATTGTGTTTTAACATTAGTGTGATTGTCTATTAATTGTGTATATGGTATGAATTATTAAATTGGTATGAAAATGGTATGAATTGTCAAACTAGTAATTTTTTCTAAAAATATCACATTTTGCTTACTTTCTATTCTAAACTTGTTTTTGGATGAAACGTGTATGAAATCTGATTAATAAGTGTATGCATCCGACTTTAATGTTTGATTGTTGGATATTGTATGAATTGTGATATAATATTGGTATACAAATGGTATGCATTGTGTGATTATATGAAATTATGAATGTTTATACGAAATTGATGAATGTTTATATGTAAATTGATTTATTGTTGGTATAATATGTGTGATATAAATTGAAGTTAGTGTTGGAATGAAACTTGAACAAGATTGGTAAAATTTTTGTTTTAATTTTATTTATAGTAAGACACCAGTTAGAAACCAAATTAATATTCACGATAACTTACATTAAATATTCAAGATACCAAATGCATTCCATAATTACCTTGTATAATTATCACTATATTAACACTATCTTATATATTAAGCTTGAATAAATTTTATTTCCAGCAGTATGACTTTTGTATGATAAATGAATGAAACACGTATAAAAAATGAACAGTATATTATACACTTAGTTATAATGCATTTCACACCAATTATGTTTCATATCAAAACAAAACATGAGTCATAACGTCAAAATAAAATTAAAATTTTATACTGTCTAAACAAATAAATAATCATTTTTTTGCATATGATAATTTGAACATGTCGTCCTGTTGTGGCCAACTTGACGACATCTACTGCAAGTAACTCTAGACCGTTTGAATTTCTTATCAGCAAACCCCTTCCAACGTTCAAGTTACGGTCTTTCTATCGTTCTTTTTGGACCGAGCGACATCAATTTAGGCTCGGAAACATAACTTGGTATATCCCATGTACTCTCGCATGGGAGAGGTTCAACCATCTATCATAAGCTGTGATGTTATCACACTTACTAGACCACTATAAAGACTAGAAGATTCATATATAATCCCCTCCATCTGAAAATCAACATATTTCTCTGTTTCATTAAAAAAAAAAACAATTAGTCATCCAAAGAACATACAAATTTCATCCACAAAATTCATTATAATAACAACAAAATCATACACACTTGTCATTATCTTTTCATACAAATATCATTCAGACAGTACATTACAAAACACTTTTTAAAAAAAAATAATATTTCACATTTCATACCCACTTAATACATATTTCATATAAACAATCATCACTCATACCAAATTTATACACAATTGACAAAACTTATATAAACAATAAAATTTCAAATTTTATACCAACTTTAAAAGCTTTTCATACATTTCTTCAAAATTCTAAATAACTTTTTTTAAACATTATTGAACACGCTTTCATACCAAATTCATTCCATTTATACTACCAAATTCATTCAAAACTATACATTTAATTTATATTTTCAGGAAAAAAAAACAGTATTCAATATTATAATCTTAATCTACGAACCCAATCTACAACGATAAACATATTTAAATGCTATACATTTATGCTCAAATCATTCATATATTGAGCTAATTTTTCACTAAATCAACTTTTTAACATTATACAAAATAACCAAAAAAAAAAAAAAAAAACTTACCAACACAATCACTAATATTACAGTTTCACAACAATTAATACGTATTATGAACAAAATGTTTTGTTTAGATAAAAAAAATTAAAAAATTAACTATAGTGACGATTTACATAAACAAAATCACATAATGTGATTTACAGTTTCATTATTGTTGTTTTTTTTTTTTTTTCATTTCACTGAAATACAAAAACAAATTATAAACAATAACAAATACTAACTTGAAGGAACCCATTTTTTCACCATATTTAATTAATATTGATACGTAGTCGTCCATCACAACAAAATCAAGAATTTTCAAACAAAAAAAACCTCAATTAGTCAACAGTGACAAGATTTCTGGAAGAAAATCTAAGAGAGAGAAACGTGGGAGAAAAATGAATAAAATCAGAATTTTTAATTAAATTTAACAAATTAGAGTGAATTAAGAAAGCTGAATATTCTTAATTAGTTTGAATTTCCTTAATTCATGCTAATTAATAATTAGCTTCAATCATTTCAAATCTAATTAACACCCCTATTTCTGTTTTTTACCCTTTTTTAATTCCAGAAATGTTTTTATTTTTATTTTTTTATCTTTTTATTTTTTTCAAAACAAATGTTTTCAATTATTAAAAACAACTTTTTGTTTTAATAAAATGTTAGAACCTGAAATTTTTAATGTTACAACTTGAAAGTTTAATTCTACTGTTATAACTTGAAAATATTAGTCTAATATATGTCATATATTAAATTTTCACAATCCTATATTCTCCAATAATCATGATTTGGAATTTTTCAAATACGTAAATTGATCCATAAGTTTATAATTTGTTAAAACAATCCCATATTTATATCTACTAGCCATTTATTTCATATGTTAAATAAAATTTATAATCATATCATTACTTTTTAAAATTTATTATTCTCACCAACATAAAATTTATTACTACTTTAAATCAATTCCTACTTTATCATTCATATTCGTCAAATTCATTATCTTTTAACAAATTTACTTATCAACCAAATTTATTACTACTACTTTAATGTTTAAGAAAAAAAAATATTTTTCATCTATATTGAGTGAACAAGACGGACCACAATGACTTTGTAATAATTTATTATGCGATTCTATAAATTTTTGTTTATTTGGTAAGATTTAATAAATAATTGAGACTATTGTAATAGTTTTACAATTTATGATATTCTTATGTTTTAAAAAAAAATATACAACAGAAAAACTTCAAATCATATGTCTAACCAAAACTTTAACTTCATTTCATAATTTCATATCAACTTACTATAAAAAGTTGTAAATTAGCTGACATAAGCATTTACTAGAGGTCAAGTATATAACAATTGTTACACAAAAGTAATTAAATGTCATTTTTATTTAACTCTAATTTGCATTTTGATAAGTATAAAATTTTGGGAGTTTTGTTTCTTTTATCCAACGTACAATCAATTTGATTTCACTTCCCAAAAAGTTATTCACAATTAATTAAAAGTTGAGTGTGATTATTATTTGAAACTATGATATCATAAATATACATCTTCTACGATGTGCGTAAAAAAAGTTCTACAATCAAATATTTATCCAATCTGAGTACAACTGCAAGTGCACACTTACATGAAGCTTCAGTTGCAACAATCCCAACAACAATATGCAAGTTAGTATAATTCTGTAGTGATGTTTGAATTCACTGCCACCAATATGACATCAAAAAAGGGAAATTAACCTAAAAAAAATACCAAAAAACAGACTTAAGTAAATTTGTGAGAGAGCTTTTAAGAGACTTGTTATGCCAGATGGATAGAACTAAGTAGCAGAAAAGATAATTGATTATTCTGTAAAACAAACTACACGCTTAGAATTTTTAAATCTACTTAACAAAAACAACTTCTGCTGAGATTTCCATGTTTGGCATTCTATGGAGGTTTGAATTTGCTGCCACCAACATGACATAAGAAGAGGGAGAACTAAAGGTCATTAGAAATTACGACATCAGAGATACAAAAAATAGAGACCAAGTAAATGCTTCATTATAAGCTAATAAAGTCATTAAGTCCTGCGACATAGATCCAACTTTAAGACAAGTACATTATGAGGGGCTTAAAGAGTGTTAATGCCAGATTGTAACACAATGAAATGAATGAGCAATTACAACAAGCTTCAACATGTAATCTGAGCCTAAAGATTAACGTGACTTACCTGTTCTATTTTACTTTGAAGCATCGTTCTATTCTACTTTGAAGCAACGATGCTTGTGACGGTCAAATGAAAAAGCACAGTAACCAAATCATAAGTTAGACAACGTACAAGATCCAATTAAATCATTTTACAAGACAAAACATGAAAGATAGTCAACAAACAAAACAATAATCTATACTGAATTAAGAATTTATTTATTATGTTGTTTTGTTCAATTAATTCATATTTTGTAACTGTGTAAATAACTAATGATTTTTTTATATTTGAAACAGAAGACAACAGACATGTAGCAACCAAGGCTGCCCCGGCATCCCAGCCTGCATCAATGAAAAAGAAGGGCAAAAGAAGGCCAGAAAGATGATTTAGGAAAGAAATTGAAGAGTTTTTTTTATCACTTTTGGATCATGATAGAATCAAGGTAAATAAGAGGTCTAAAACAGTTTAATTTTTTGGATAATTAACCTATCACTTCAAAGTTTAAGATATTGGTTTGATAGTTTAAGATATTGGTTTGATAAATCTTTAGTATTTGAGTCTTTGGATGTGTGGTCTGGTGCTTGTTGAGCTGTGATGGAATTCTGCATTATTGCTATGATGCCATAGTTCCCATGCTCGTGAATGCTCTGAATAGTTGAAGTGTCTTACCAAATTATTCATGTCTTCTCGTTCACTATTAAGCGCCTTTATGTTCATAAAGACAAATTAGAGCGTCTCTCTTTTACATTTATGTTTAGTTAATATCCTTAGATTAGCTTTTATAAAATCATATAAGTAGAAATATATTCCAATATAATGTTATTCTTAATAGTGAACTAGAAAGACATGAAAATGAATAATTTTATATATTTCTATATATGGCACTTCACTTTTCAAAATGCTTATTTTAGAAAAGTACGGTGTTTGATCAAACTTTTGAAAGGAAATAAATGCTTCTGTAGAGAGAAAAATACACTTTAGAAGCATTAGGAAAAAAATCGTCAAAAACTAATTGCTATTCAAAAGTAATTTTAAAATTAATTAACCAAACACAAACAACTTTTCACCAAAAAACAAAAACCTTGATTTTAGAAACTTGACGGAACAAATTATTATTTTCTACTTCAATATATATGGCTACTTCACTACTATATAAACTACTGAGCCGATGATTATCAGAAACAATCTATCAACCATTCATTCACAAGGTAGGAGTAAGACTACGTACCGTTAAGTTGAGGTTGATGTACAACCTACATTCCTCCCTGCAACACAAGATATCAACAGAACACATAGATATAACGAACATGCAAGATTTAACAACAAACATGCAAGATTGAACAAGAAGTACAAGTCTGTACAACTTAATGTTTTACAGATTTAAGGTTGAGGTTCAGCAGGTAAATGTTTTCGAGAGATGGACTGCTGCGCAAAGTATATACAAGTTTATAATACAGTTTCAGCAACAACTCCACATCTCGGAGGTTTAAATATTATATGGCAACATTAGCCGCCTCCTGTAGTCACCACTTCCTTGTCCTTCTTCTCAGTAGACAAGGCTGCAGATTTGCAGATCGCGCAGCTGTTCTTCACACCCAGCCATTTCTTCACGCATTCCTCGTGGTACTCATGGCTACAATTGAGAATGCCGATCTTCTCCCCATCCTTGAAGTCAGCCTGCAATAACGCGTGTAAATATGAAGTCATTAGAGCTATCTCAAAGAAACAAAAAATAAGATGCAAAGTTCAAAGAAGAAAGAAAATCACAACATAGAGGCCGAGGTGAGATTGTGCGTGATAAGGAAACCTTATAAAGATTCATGACAATGTTTTGATGAATTTAAGACTTGGGAAGAAAATGGAAATATAAACATTACGTAGAGTGTAAGTCAGCGAAGGAGTAATACCTGGCATATTACACAGACAGTTTTCTGGTCTTGATCAGATGCAACATTTTCCAGAGGGCTAGGAGTCTCGGTAGACAAAAATATTCTCGTTTTCAAATTGGCAACGATGATATCCTCGGACAAACCAATTGACACATTGCCAATTCGCTCCTCCAATGCAAGAAGCTCCTGGATAGATATTTGATATTGCAGGATAAGTTTGCCGAAAATATCAAACATGCAAATATGAAATAACCTACAATTGCACTTACCTCATACGTCATGCGATCCACATCCAATCGCATATCTCTGTGCTGATCAACAACATGCACTCCACGAAATCTTGGAACACCCAGCATTGATACTCCCTAGTAAAATCACAAAGAAAGAGATACGACATCCAATCCCATTACTTCAACTGCACAAAACTGCACTACGATAAAGATAGCAAGAAGAACTATTCAAATGCAATAAATTTTACATCTTGTGGCAAAACTCTTACATTACGGAGGTTGTGGTGGCTAGCATTTGTTCCACGCATCATGAATTCCCTTTGATGAGGTCTGTACATTCTAAAGCCAGACGGAAGCAAGGGTCCCATATTGGACGAACTAAGTTGTAGTTGTCTGCCTGGAGATGCTGTCATCTGAGGATAGGAGCTCATTGTGTGGCCTGCCATAGTTTGCATATTAGGTGACAGATGATGATGGTACTGCGGTGGTCCTTGAGGAATGGGTGGATACATGAAACCAGTCAAACCCCCGTTGCTGGAAGGTACTTGATAACCTCGCATAGCCATGTTTCCAGCACCTATTACATAGCCTCCGGCACCAGCTAAAGTAAATAGAAAGAAGCAGAAGAAAGATGCAATCAGTTAATATGTTATCCTGACACTTAGAATAAAAATCACAAATTGCTGTTGCTAATTTGAGGAAAGAGAAAAACAAAGGCTTTCCTGGATTATTAGAAAATGAAATGAAATAACCATTAGGTTATAAACATGGAAAAAAAGAGACGTATGCCACATAAAATGTGAAGATGCAAAAGGAAAGAATAAGACGTGTTTCAAGTGGATTGTCGCTTTTAAATTTGTTAGAAGAAAGGACAGCTGACATATGCATTGCTCAACTTGGCAGCATGCTAATAGCTCATAAGAAAACAAAATTTAGAAGAACAAAAAGATTAAGTAAGCTAAATAGACACTCAAAAGTCATAAATGTAAATTAAAACAAGAAGAGTAGTTACCGGGAGGATAGGTTAAAGGAGCAGCCTGTCTCCAGGCCCAAGATTGAGCTGCACTACCGCTACTATTGAAAGGCATGTTCAGCCAAGAATTGCCAGGAAACTGATAGGCTTGGCCTACATAGTTTCCTTGAAGCAGATGATTATTGTTATTTTGCAATACAGTATCTGGACCACTAGCAAATCTGCTCCCACTTCTCTGTACTCCATTTTCAAGGAGTGGTGCTGAGTCACTCCTACCATGCTCGCGTGATACAGAATCATCTGTAGTGCCTGAGACTGGAAGCCCATCACGTAACCCATGATTTGCTAGAACTGGCGAATCCATAGTTGCAGATGCAGCACCATTTTCAAGTAGTGCTGCTGAGTCACTCCCTCCATGCTCGCGTGACACAGAATCATCTGTAGTGCCTGAGACTGGAAGCCCATCACGTAACCCATGATTTGCTAGAACTGGCGAATCCATAGTTGCAGATGCAGCACCATTTTCAAGTAGTGCTGCTGAGTCACTCCCTCCATGCTCGCGTGACACAGAATCATCTGTAGTGCCTGAGACTGGAAGCCCATCACGTAACCCATGATTTGCTGGAACTGGCAAATCCATAGTTGCAGATGTAGTACCATTTTCAAGGAGTGGTGCTGAGTCACTCCCTCCATGCTCGCTTGACACAGAATCATCTGTAGTGCCTGAGACTGGAAGCCCATCACGTAACCCATGATTTGCTGGAACTGGCAAATCCATAGTTGCAGATGTAGTACCATTTTCAAGGAGTGGTGCTGAGTCACTCCCTCCATGCTCGCTTGACACAGAATCATCTGTAGTGCCTGAGACTGGAAGCCCATCACGTAACCCATGATTTGCTGGAACTGGCAAATCCATAGTTGCAGATGTAGTACCATTTTCAAGGAGTGGTGCTGAGTCACTCCCTCCATGCTCGCTTGACACAGAATCATCTGTAGTGCCTGAGACTGGAAGCCCATCACGTAACCCATGATTTGCTGGAACTGGCAAATCCATAGTTGCAGATGTAGTACCATTTTCAAGGAGTGGTGCTGAGTCACTCCCTCCATGCTCGCGTGATACAGAATCATTCGAAGAAACATCAGATTCATTTGCTGTTGTGATGACGGGAGCAGCGGAAGTACTAGGCCCTGCCAGAGCAGAATGACGCTGAAGATTTCCAGAGTTGCCTGCAACATTCTTTTGCTTAGATGACCCTCTGGTACTGTCCATACGAGGATCGTTCCTACCTAAGTTATCTGCATTATTTCCGATGCTGCCCTGAGTGCCTGAGACTGGAAGCCTATCACGTAACCCATGAATTGCTGGAACTGGAGAAGTCCTCAATGCAGCTGGAGCTGCCACATAAGGGTAAAAGTAATTTGATGGTGGTGCAAACGCTGCGCCAACATTGGTGAGATGATGCCACTGTTGAATCCCATTGGACGGTGGCATCCCATAAATTAGAGCACCCTCTTGATGGCCAGGTAGATGGGGCGCATAGAAATTACCAAGGCTTCCTGGAGCTGGCACGGTGGTGTTAACGTTTGGATGCGGAAAAGCTGTAAAGCTCCCATACGTCATACAAGGCTCTGGATAAATATACGCTTGACTCCGCTGATCTGCTCCCAAAGTCATGAAGTGATTACTGTGGGGCGTATTCCTTTCCCCCATGATATAGAGTAGAATCTTGTGGATAATATCTGTTCAGGGAAGAATAAACCGTCATGCAAAACTACATGCCAATACATACATTAACTAAGCGATCACATAAACTCAGTATCTGCCAGCTGATATGATACCAATTTAATTAAACTTAAAGTTCAATGCTAATATGTAAATTTTTCTTGGCATTCATCTCAAAAGGCACACTTCAAAAGTAACTGTAAAGTTAACAAGATCCCATTCAAAAGTTTTAGGATTATCCCCTTAAATTCAGAAGTTTACTTACGTAACACAAACCATCATAGACAAACACCATGCAACAATAGAACCCGAGTATAAATTGTTTTCTTGATATGCAGTTGTTACATTAGGTAAAGAGTAACCAAACCATGCAGAAAGAGAAGCGGGAATTAGACAAAGTGAATATGGCACGTGAATAGACAACAAGCTACTATTACGGCTCTAAGAACAGCGAGTTCACTAGCCATGAAAGGAATATCTTTAAGATGGAAAACTTTCTTGCCCTCTTTTTTTTTTACTTTAGAAAGGGGGAAGAGATAATTCAGATGTACTTCCGTTACTACTCCCATTACTCAAGCAGCAGCCGTAAGGCTTCATCAAAATGTAGCCTTGTAAAGTTCAACTGACTGACTAGACCATTTGCAGCTAGCATTAAAGATTTTCACTAATCATACCATTTTACCGAATTTTCTTAGAAACCAAAATTCTGACCTAGATACGTATCATTGACATTATTACATTGCAATGACTACAGATCATAGTCTTATCTCCAGATGAATAATATGCTCATAATCTGCAATAACTTCCCAGCTAAGCCTATATGTAACTATTTACCATCCTTCCTTTTTATAAGCACTAATGAATACTCATACCATTCTTAAACAGACAACAGAGACGATAAGAAGAAGCAATTCATGCATCTACTATTGTAAAGATATCTGTCATACAGACTACTGCAATGTACTTTTAATAAGAAAAATAGTAAAACCGGATATAGGAAACATGATTAAATAAGGGAAATAAATCTTCCCCTAAATACATGTTAACGTGACAAGACCTCCTTCCTTGAAACCTCCTAATGGACTAGATAATTGTAAACATGAAAGAGTACCCTTCGTTTATTTGATTGCCATTCAGAAAAGAAGTTGTGACAAAATTGACAACCAAGATAAACCTTCACAATTCACAGTTGTAAAAAGGTCACCTTTACTCCCTTAGCCAGTCAAAAACCAAAGACTCTTGAAGTCTACAAAAGTCCACATGACAGTGATGAGCTCAAACAAAGAAAACAGGAATGATCATAGAGAGGATATGAAACTTAGTATAAATGATTGTATAAGTGACAAGAAGAAAAAAAGCATTGGGTAGTATAGAGGTAACTATCAGGTACCAAAGTTATCTGATTTCCCTTACAGGTTAAGTCAAACTTGCCAAACGGTTAGTAAAAACTACAAAAGAGTAGAAAAAGGTCAGAACAAGTAGCATCCACATAAGGTGTGCTCCATCATTCATGGATTGATATGAAGATGTTTCAAAACTCAAAAGTCATCAGACTCAATATGAGATATACTAGATAAAGAACTTGTATCACGATGTTGAGCTAGCTGTAGTAGTTCCACACAGAGTGACTTTTAGCTGAACCTTTTATCACGGAGTTCAGCTAGCTGGACAAAGATTTGCTTTTCTTTCCTTGTTAGCTCATAGAACAAAAAGCTTTAGAAAAGTCAAGCAGATAGGAAGTTAGGTTCCTAAGGGAAATGCCTAAAGACAATCGTAACAAAGAGCAACACTTGTATTTCAAACCAGTAGTTTATAAATTCAACAAACCCTGATGACTGATGTTAACCAAGGCAAAAACAACTTCGGAAACCTTTTCTTTATAAGGCATAACCTCAAAAACTAAAAAAACAAACAAATATACACTGATCAAACATCTTTCAAAGTTCCAAGTAAAATTCAACAACCGTTAGTCAAGAAAAAAATGCCCAAAATCTTCACTCCCAAATTAGTTAGGGTTGACTCTCAAAATCCTTTTTCTTTTTCATTTTCATTCCCTTTTTTGATCAAGCAAGATCTTGATTTTTTTTTCTTAGAAACGGTGGTGTTCAATCCAGCTTGCACACACCTCGATTGTTTCACCGGTTACCTCCTACCTCCCACAAATACAGGTGATTAATCTTACCAATGCTCAGACAGATACGAAGAAACCACCAAGTGTTTTCGTCCATCATTTCACTCCATTTAGACACCATTTCATTCAAACAAAACACTTGGTATATAAATTTAAAACCTTCAAATTCTTCACTTTTTTTTCCTTCCAAAACAATCAAGAACATCCCCATTTTGAAAAATCATTCTTTTAGTATCCCCATTTAAGTAAACTCTAAAATGAACACACACAAACACTAGATATAGACATTTTTTTTTAAAAAAAAAAACTTCAAAAGATTTTTTCACCTTTTTTTTCCTTCCAAAACAATCAAGAACATCCCCATTTTGAAAAACCACTCTTCTATATCCCCATTTAAGTTAATTCCAAAATGAACACACAAAAACACTAGATATAAACATTAAAAAAAACAATCTTTAACATTTTTTCAGTGAGAATCAACATGCAACTGATATAAAAAACATTAAAAAATTCAATTCACTAATAAAAACAAAACTTTACCTTTCACAAAAAACTTCACAACAACTGGAAACACCTACAAAAACAAACAAAAAGCCCTAAATTCAAGTTAGATATAAAATGAAAACGCTGATCAATGATCATAAAAATGAACTCCAACAAAACCCCACAAAAATTTTCTTCTTCTAACCAAATGCCACACTTCCACACAGATTAATTAGCAAGAAAAAAAATTTGTAACCGACCAAAAAACACGTCTATAAGCAAAAAAAAACTGAAAATTCCGATTAAAACCATCAAAAGAAGCAGAAAAACTAACCCAAATTGAGCTTGATCAAGAATTGCAAATGAAAATGTTGCAAGTTGAACCAAGGGAGTTCAAAAGTGGCATATTTACATAGTTTCCATCCTTTACATTTTAGTCCCAATTTTCTATTCCTATTTCTTTAAGATCCTAAGTTAGTTTATTAGGGTAGTATTGTCATTTCTATTTGTCTAGGGTTTAGTTTGCATTGTATAAATACCTTGTATGTACTCATTTGGAAGATATGAATGAAATTATCCTTAGCTTAACTTAGCCTAGTTTTTACTTTAACTTAGTTTGTAGTTTGTTTCCTTCTCGACTTCCATTCTTGCATCATTTGGTATCAGAGCATCGAACCTCTGACCTGTTTTGCAATGGACATTCATAGATTTCGTTCACCATACAGTGACCCACGAGCTTCACCAGAGTTTGGGGCTGCAAATCCATGGCAAAATTATAGTGGAAATGCAACCTATCAAGCTAGCAATCCTTATGACTACTGTAATACTGGATATGGAGCTTACTATTCCGGGTGTCAACAACATTTTGATCAACAATACCATTTATACTCTTTTAATTCTAGTCTAGAACATCCTCGGCAAGCTCCGAGCTTCCAACCTGCTTCTTATCCCTACCAGCCATCGGAGTTCGCTAGGACATCCTCGAATATTTGGTATGCTGGTGTGGTTAGGAAAGAAGCTGCAGCTATGGGTTTTGGCTCTGACCCAAGGATGGTAGGAACCAACTACCGATTTGAACATCCCAATCCTGCATTGTCCTGTCAGTATCAACAGTCTCCTATCAATACGTCCACGGTTTGGCTCTCTCCCGAAGACCCTCTGATGGAGAAAGTGATTCCCACAGTTATCAACAGTAACGTCAGCTTCAGTGAAGAAGGACCAGGCAGTACTCAAGTCGTTGGGAGTTGCAATGCGGTGATTTTAGAAGCCGTGATATCACCATCTGTCGTTACTAAGGTTCACCAGCCTCTTCTCACCAACTATTATCATATCTCTAAATTTGGAGACAATGATACTATACCTTCTCAGAAGGTTCGTGTTCCTGTAACATTAAAAGTTGCAGTTCCAAACAACAAAGATAATTGCAAAATGAACTTGGATTTGGAGGTTGAATTGGGGGAGAATGGAATTGATAAGGAGGAGGAAGAGTTTTCTCGAAGTCCCTCATCCCTTGATGTGAATGCACACAAGGTGTTTGATGAAAGCTCTCTGAGAACTTGTGAAACCTATGTTGATGTGCCTTCTCAAACAATTGATGTTTCACAAAGTTTTATTGAACTAGAAACTACTACCAAGAGCATAACAGAGTCAGTAGTAATTTTTGATCAAACATCATATGACACCACTGCTACTTTTAATGGCTATCCACCTACTTATTATGAGCTTCAAGTGAAGAATCTGGAATCCAAATGCTTTTTTACTGATTTTGTTAATCCTTATCAGGTTCGTGCTCTTGAAATTCTTGCTTTCAGCAGTGACATGGTTGTATACAACAAGGAGGACAACCCTATGAAGTTAGCTTTGGTCGATAGTGTTTATCCAACAAAGGAAGGAAAGACTTGTGTGTTAAATGCTGTAAAAGAATCAAATCAGTTCCTTGTTATTAACAGCCCTTCTATTGAAGAGAAAATGGTAACAGCAGTGGAGTATTTCTTAAATTTGAGTCAACTTAAGAAAAAAGAAGAGAGGAGGAGACAAAAAGATCAATGGGAAGAAATGCCAACTTGTGATGTTGTGGGTTATTTTGACAAATTAAATTGCATCGGGAATGAAGATTCAGTTACTACTGCGAGTTTCTCTGAGGAGAAAGGCAAAATAGTTGCAGCCCTTGCAGATGAAGAGTGTGCCGAATTCCATTTGGGTCTGAAATTTGCACTTGGACTATTCATCAGATGCAACATCCCTACTACAGGAGAATGTCCAGCTGCTTTCGAGAAGCATTTTACGACATATAGAGGTTGCTCATTTTTGAAAATCCGAATTAGGTACTTGGGGAGATCTTCTATATCGCAAGAGATGTTGCTTAGGGGTTATCCATTACAAAAGAAGATTGAGTTTCCAATGTCGAGCAACAACTTCTCATTTTCTCTAGTTAACTGTTGCAGCGCTTTATTGCTAAGTGGGGTAGATACTAATTCAGCTTTAGCTCATGCTGCAGCTACTGTAATAAAGAGACCTGAAGCTATACATGTGCCAGGAAGCGCGAAGGTTAGTGCAATTCAAGTACTTGAGAAATATTTAAAACGGCAAGGTTTTTTAATGGTTGATTGTGGTTGCGTGACTTGTTCATGGAAGTCTGTGAATTTAGATGAATCAATCGTTTCTACTAAATTAGAAAATGACAACGTTGTTATTGTTGTACTCACGGGAAAACGAAACCTCGAGGAGTATGTTCAATTCTCGAGGAGAGCAAACTTCCCTGCTTCACTTCCTTTGACATTTGCTGATGCTCTTACCAACATTGTTGACCAAATTGAGATTAGAGCTCATATATTTGGTGATTGTTTACATTTTCCATTTGATCCAGGTGACTGTTTTCACTTATGCTCGTGTTTGTTAAGATGCTTCCTTGAGGTCAAGGAAGTTTTGAAGGAGGGAGTACTGATACGATTTGGAAATAGAGCACTTGTTGGTCAGATTATTTCATGGAATTTTCCTATTTTCATGGCTCTTTCTATATACTACAACACCATTTTAAACATCTTGGGTATTGGAAAATCAAGGCTTTACAATTCTTATTTTGAAAGATTGGGACAAGGTGGAATGAGTATTGCTAACAATCTGCAATGGTGGTTGACAAGGGATACCATCTCCTTACTTGCTATTTTCAGTACTCAGTTGACCACACACCTACTAGACGATCTTTTTGCTTCTTGGAGCCATTTGTATCATCCCTTGGATATCATTTTCTCTCAAGATCACAGTCACAATGGCTGCTCACTCAAAGAGAAGAAATATAGTTGCCTAGTTGACTGGAAGGGTAAATTGAGGGAACTAAACTATAGTCTAAAATTCATAAACAAGTTGGGCAATGCTATTATTGTGGATAGGGATCAAATTCAGTTGGTAAGTATATTACATGGTGGTAATATTGCATCAGATGCCTTAATTCAATTTTGGCATGGTCTTGCAATGAAAATGATACTAGAATTAAAAGATGGACTACTACAACTTGGCAGCATTTTGAGGCTTAATTGTTGCACTTTCAGTTTTCAATGTTGTCTCTTTTACATGGTTCATTCTACATGTCCTTGGAGAAACTATACACGAGTCATCCATTCTCTCGGTAGTTGGCAAGGCTCCAGGAAAACAGGGTAGAGATATGAGGAATCGACTCAATGTAATTACCTTGTTGGTTCTTAAAGCTGCTGACCGAAAGTTCACTGATATTGGGTTGAAAAATACTGCTCATGTGCTTGTCTTCTCCTTGCAGTATGACTTTGTTAAGCATGAGTTTTGGAAGCATAAATTCAAGGATGCTTACTGGAGTTCAAGTGAATTTTGGAAGACATTCACTATACCCTTCATGTTTTTAACCTTGAGGACAAGGTTTATTTTAAGGGGGAAGGAATGTTGCAAGTTGAACCAAGGGAGTTCAAAAGTGGCATATTTACATAGTTTCCATCCTTTACATTTTAGTCCCAATTTTCTATTCCTATTTCTTTAAGATCCTAAGTTAGTTTATTAGGGTAGTATTGTCATTTCTATTTGTCTAGGGTTTAGTTTGCATTGTATAAATACCTTGTATGTACTCATTTGGGGAGAGGAATGAAATTATCTTTAGCTTAACTTAGCCTAGTTCTTACTTTAACTTAGTTTGTAGTTTGTTTCCTTCTCGACTTCCATTCTTGCATCAGAAAACTAGAGAGAGAAATAGTTGATTACCTCAAAAAAAACTGAAGCATTAACACATGTTTTTTGCTCTTATGAAAAAACTATGAACTCACTGGTATTGTTTTTCCTGTGTATTTTTCCTGGAGTTAACTGCAACGTGGCTAATTCATTTTGTCATTATTTACCTTATTTATCTCTTAATTACTACTCTCACCCCTCAACTACTTAAAAATAATTAACTTAAATGTATATTTACTTTGTTTTGAACGAGATTAGTACAAAATAATTACAAACATATCCATTGGAAATACAAAATAGTCCTTTCATTTTAATGAAAAACTCAAAATCGCACGTTAAGTATGCGATAGAACAGTTCTAGTCCTACTACTCGAATCTCGTTGGTATCGAAAAGTATTGGAAAATATAAAATAGTCCCTTGAGTTTTGAGAAAAGTTTTAAATTGCCAGTCAAATATAGGATAGAACAATTATGGTCCTTCTAAACGAAGCTCGTTGGTATCGAAAAGTATTAGAAAATACAAAATAGTCCCTTAAGTTTGAAAAAAAGTTTAAAATCGCTCGTTAAATATATGATAGAACAATTATGGTCCTCCTAAACGAACCTCGTTGATATTGAATACTATTAGAAAATACAAAATAGTCCATTAAGTTTGAAGAAAAAAATAAATGATTGTTATATACAAGATAGAACAATTATAGTCCTCTTACTCGAATCTCGTTGGTATCGAAAATTATTAAAAAACTATAAAATAGTCCATTAAGTTTGAAGAAGTATTTAAAATCGCCCGCTAAATATATGTTAGAACAATTATTGTCCTCCTACGCTAACATTGTTGGTATCGAAGATTATTAGAAAATATAAAATAGTCCATTAATTAAGTTTGAAGAAATATTTAAAATCGCCTGTAAAATATATGATAGAACAATTATAGTCTTCCTACACAAACCTTGTTGGTATCGAATATTATTAGAAGATACAAAAAATCCCCTTATGTTTGAAGAAATGTTAAAAAGCGTCTGTTAAATCTACGATAGAACAATTATAGTCCTCCTACATGAACATCGTTGGTATTGAAGATTATTAGAAAATACAAAATAGTCCCTTAAGTTTGAAGAAAAAAATAAAATCGTCCGTTAAATATACGATAAAACAATTATAGTCATCCTACATGAACCTCGTTGGTATCAAATATTATTAGGAAATACAAAATAGTCCCTTAAGTTTGAAGAATAATTTAAAATCTCCCATTAAATATACTATAGAACAATTATAGTCCTCCTACACGAACCTCGTTGGTATCGAATATTATTAGGAAATACAAAATAGTCCCTTTAGTTTGAAGAAAAATTAAAATTCACCCGTTAAATATACGATAGAACAATTATAGTCCTCCTATATGAACCTCGTTGGTTTAAAAAATTATTAAAAGAAACTCAAAATAATCCCTAGCTCAAGTTTGGACGTAAACTCAAAATTGTCCCTAAAAAATACGGTGAAACACTTATAGTCCTCATACTACACATCGTTGATATTGATATTTTTTTAAAATCCAAAAATAGTCTCTCAAGTTTGAAACTCAAAATCGTCCCTTAAATATATGGTGGTACACTTATAGTCCTCTTATTCAGTGCATCGTTAGTATCAATGGTCAAATATTCCCTTAAATTGTGCGAAAATGTCTAGATATACCCCCGTTTGAAGTTTGGTTCGTTTGTGCCCTCGTCGTCCAACTTTTCGCGCATATATGCCCTTGTAGACGTTGGTTGCTTTGCTGGAAATAACCAATTCATTTTTCCTTTCTTTAAATAACAAATGGAATTGTCACATCCCCTTTTAATTACCACGTGGCATTTATTTATATTTAAAAAATGAATACACCTCTTTTAAATAGAATATCCGACCCAAGGTGGTCGGAGTTTGAATTCCTCCGTCCAGATCTAAAATGAGATAACATTTGACATCTAAAACGCAGTTGTTTTAGGGTCGTTTGCTAGTTGTCTTGCTAGACCAATGAAGTGTGCGGGTTGGTGTTTTGTCAGCTACCTTGGGGGTAGTGTTTTGGAGCTCGTGGTGGTCGGAGCTATTTGGTAGTTGTTTGTCCGAGGTTGTGCGAATCAGTGAGCTCATTGGAGCTCTATTGTTTGCTCATGGTTAGAGCTCAAAGCTCGCCTTTAATGGTGTTTTTCTTTTAGGAGAAAGTGATAGGTTTGGTAGGAGATGGCGTTTCTCCGACCAAAGGGATTTGGGTCAAATATGATTTGTCGGCTTATGTGAATATCCACCAAAGAAATTTGAGTCAGATAGGATTTACGGGTCGGATATCCTATTTAAAAGAGGTGTATTCATATCATTTTTTTATTTTTATTTTTTTCCTGAAAAAATTCATTTTTAAATATAAATAAATGATATGTGGCAATTTCATTTGCTATTTAAAGAAAAGAAAAATGAGTTGGTTATTTCCAGCAAAGCAAATAACGTCTACAAGGGCATATATGCGCGAAAAGTTGGACGGCGAGGGCACAAATGAGCCAAACTTCAAACGGGGGGTTTATCTAGATATTTTTGAATAGTTTAGGGGCATATTTGACCCTTTTTCCTTTATTTAAAAAGCTTAAAATAGTCCCTTAGTTTAGACATAAACTCAAATTGCCCACAAATATATGATACAATACTTATAGTCCTTCTATACAAACATCATTAGTATCGACAATTATTAAAAAAATACAAACTAGTCCTTTAAGATTATTAGAAAATCCAAAATAATCCCTTAGGTTTGAACAAAAGTCTAAAATCGCCCATTAAATATATGATAGAACCATTATACTTATAGTCCTCCTACATAAACATCATTAGTATCAAAGATTATTGTTTACCTCAAGTTTGGGCATTAACTCAAAATCGTCCCTCAAGTATTTGGCAGCACACTAATAATCCTCTGACTAATCATCATTAATATCAATGATTTTTAAGAAAGCTAAAAATAATCTCGTGAATTTGAACATAAACACAAAATCATTCCCAGATAAATGATGGAACACTTATAATCACCCTACTAGGGACATCATTAATATCGGTGATTATAAAAAAAAACTTAAAATAGTCCTTTAAGTTTGGATATAAACTAAAATTATCCCTTAAATATATGAGTACACAAATAGTCTTCCTACTCAGTACATCGTTACTATTGATTATTAATTTAAAAACCTAAAACAGTCCGTTAAGTGTGAACATAAACTCATAATTGTCTCTTAACTATATGGTAGAATATAGTTCTCCTACTCAATATTTTCAATATTAAGTTTGGATATAGACTCACAATTGTTCTTTAAATATACGATGGAACACTTATAATTCTCTTATTCAACACATTAATTATATTGTCGATTGTTGATTATTTTAAAAAATCCTTATATATGTCTATTTACATTTTTCAATTCACTAAAATATACGAGGAATCTTAAGTAATGTTTAAAGTTTTTGTATTCTTTAATCTTTTTAGTATTCATAGAAGGAAGAAAAGAAAATGTTTTAATTTCTGTTTTATATTTTCTAATTCAGTTGAATATAAGAGGGAATCTTAAAATAATATTTATAATAGGTCGATTAAAATATGTAAGAAGAAATCAAGATTTGGGTCCATATTTGTTTTTAGTTTTTAGTTATCGCTTTTATAGAAGATTATTGTGGTACAAATAACATATTCTTACAAGATCTGTATTAATCAAAGGTTTAGTTTTTTTTTGTCTTAATATTCTTAAGTTATTTTAGGTACTTTTATTATTATTTCCGGTATCGGCTCCTAATCGATTTTTATTTATCTTTAAAATAGGTGAACTAATACTAGGGATGGACATGGTATGATATGGTACGGTATTAAAAAATTGATTTGGTAATCTTGCCGTTTTAAAAATACTATACCATTACAATATCAAATTAATTTGGTACAGTTCAAACCCATTAAGTTCGATTTTGATTCTTACATTAGTAAATCAGTAGCTATAATTTGTTTGACTATGACTTATATAAACTCATATGATAGAAAATTATCATTTTGACTTTTTCAAAAAAAATAATCTCAATTATACCATACTTGAAGAAAATGACAATTGAAACAAGTTATTCTTCGTAAATTTGATGTTAAAATTCATGTCTCACAAGTTGATGTAGTGAGAAGTATACACAAACGTATTCCTAGCAGATCACAATTCTAACTTATTAGAGTCTAATAAATTATAAATTAATATTGGCGATTTGTCGTAAGGAAGGATTAAATTTGATAACCATAGCTCTTTGGACAACTTTTTTATACGAAGTGATAATCAAGCTCAACATGCTTCATACGGGCATGTAACATGGGAGGGATAAGGGTCTGAAAAATATCCCAATTTTGATCGAATTTGTTGTTGTGATACTACACTTTCATGAGGACATATTGCCTCCCTAGACTATTTAATACCATATTTTAAACATATATATTTGTCCACGTGGACAATAAAAAATAATGACAAAATTATAAATAGTAATGTGTCCACGTGGGCACATATATAACTTTAAAATACACTATTAACTAGTTCAGGGGGTAAAAAATACGGTATTAAATAGTCTAGGGAGGTAATAGGTCCTCATGAAAATTTAGTATCGCAACAGCAAATTTGATCAAAATTGGGGTATTTTTCAGACCTTTATGGACCGCTAAATAATTAATTTTTGTATTATTATTATTTTATATATTTTCTAATATTATAACAAGATGTGTATATAATTATATATATAATTCTATACTTCTATATGATTTCAGTATTTTCTTTTATAAATATCGAATATCAAAATTTTAAAAATACATATCAAATATTATAATATCGAAATTGAAGCATATTTTTTTTTAATTTCAATGTGGTATTTGGTATCTATCATATCATGCTAATGTCTAACTGATGTGACATATCTAAAAGAAGGTATCATGGTGCATTCTATTTGCAGACACAAAGTATACGTTGATGAGATATGGACAAAATTAACTATTTTTAAAGTATAAAACGTTTAGATTGAACGTGACTAAAATAGAGTACCACATGTAAGTGCAATAATGTTACTTACGAGATAAACATGAAAGTAAGTTATCTCAAAAAAAAAAAAAGTTTTATGAATCTTATGTCAATAAACAAATAAATTGGAAATTGACAATGATGTAACACATTATATCATAGTAGGATAAATGAAAAGAGGCTCGTATCTAGTCAATGTCTTGCATGATAGTATAAGAGAACTCCACAAAAGGTAAGTTTCATAAAGTGATTAATAGACCAACTATGTTGTATCGAAATGAAGTAATAATCAATCAAGAGCTCGCACATTCAGAAGATAAAAATAGTGTAAATAAGGATATTCAGATGAAACTATGGACATGCTAAGAAAGATATGCTTAGAAACGAATAAACACAATATAAGAGTGGCCTCAATGATAGACAAAATGATAGGGACGGGACTAAGATGTAATTAGTTTAGAATTTTAATGGAGAAAAAAGTCAGACAAATCAATTGGGAATCCAGTTAGCCGCAAAACTTTTTTCTTTTTACATTATAGGTCTCTAATTAGGAATTATTTTAATAAGTAATATTAAATTAAAATTATTTTTAAAATGAAAAAACTATTAACTATATACTTATACCATAAAATAGACGATGATGAATTATCATTACAATACAGGACCAAGTCCTTGTCAATTTATTGTTCTTAATGAGCAATAAAAGATGGATTTTTATTTTAAAAAATGTAAATATATTATGATTTTAAAAAAAGATCAGCAGACATCAAAATTCAAATATGAGCGCGTTGTGTGCCCAAGTCCTAAACACCTAACTCTGCTGGGCGCTGGCTACATTATTCAATAGTCGGGTAGGGTGTCAAATGGGTGGATTGAATTAAAATTGGAGATATTAAAATGAGTTGAAATAGAAATCGAATTGGGTCATGACCTGCTCAAGTTTACCTTAGGTTCAAACGAAGTAAAAATCGAATTGGATCATGACCTGCCAATTTGACCCGCTTAATCTAAATAATTTTAAAATCTTGTTATTTAACTTTTATAACCACAATCTGAATTTCAACTCAAGAAAATAAAATTAAAAAGAGTTACAAATGGATAAATAAATCATAAAATATATAAAATAGATATCATCAATGCAAATAAAGAGTATTAACACAGGTTGAAATTAGAGATTAAATTGAGCTCAATTGAAGATTCTTTTAAAATGGGTTAAGGATTGAATAAATTGAGATTGAACTCAATTCAAATTATTTTGAGCCCAACCCATAAAATAGCGGGTTGGACGGATTATCTATATTTGGGCTCATTTTGACATTCTTACTCAATTGTATCAATGATGTTCAAAGTGTGATACCATATTGAGTAGTATTTATTTATATATACGATATAATTTTTCGACGAAGGATATTCACCTAATCACTCTTGATATGTTGTAGCTTTGCCTCTACCATCCTTTCTAGATCTACTCGTGAAATTACACGAAATATATCATTATTATTGTTGTTATATCTTAAAGCAATGTTTAAAATTTTAGTATTCTACTTCATCTTTTTAATATTCTTAGAAAGAAGAAAATAAATGACTTCTACTTCTGTTTACATTTTCTTATTTATTACTTGAATATAAGAGGAAATCTTAAAGCAATGTTTAAATTTTAGTTATCTTAAAACTCATTCGATGGACGATGTGTATAAGGAGAATAATCTATAGTAGACAATCATAATTTAAGTATACAATCATAATTACAAATATTATAGGTTAAGTATCATGCAGTAATAACAGAAAGTTATTGAAACAAATACACAATATTCATCATTATAAATTCACATAGTGATCTTATCATCTTAATTTGTTAATTATTTAGTACGGATTACATTAATCTATTAATTTTTATTCAAATTATATATATACTAAGGAATTTAGTATTACTATTAATCGAGTGATAATTTGAGATTACACGTTATGAAAATTGAAAATTAACAAACTTCAAAGTCCAAATTTGCTTTAATTGAACGTATTCTAGTGTATCATGTAACTCTTGAAGCACTAATTGTCACAATTATAAGATGTAAAAATTAATATAACACGTTTTAGAGCGATTTAATTTCTTTATAATTATTTGCGATGTTTTCATTTATTTTTTTCTTTTTAAATTTACTTTGAATATCCTTGTAATTAAGTCGAGGATATTTTGAAAACAATTTCTTTACCTTACCTCTATAAATTAAAAATAAGATGATTTTGTAAAATATATGGCCAACATAATTAAATTGAGTTTAATAAATAAATAGGCTAATAGAAGAAAGTTGACTAGAATTTATCAACTAAATTTTAAGATAATAAAGTAACTTTCCACTTTGATGAAAGGTGAAGAATTAAGTGGTTAATTCATTAATAGAAGGTGTCTATATACGATAAAGTGATTGAAAAACATGATATGAATTGACCAACACAACACATGTTAACACGCATGACCCTTACCACGCATATCTAACACGTGTCGCATATGCAATAGAAGAATTGCATAGATGACACATGTTAAACATGATGCATAAAAGGTGTTGCTTTAATTTTGACACGAGAAATCACTATTTTTTTCTGACACATATTAGTTCTGCGTTTTCTTTTGCACAATCAACCTCTAATTATAAATAGCTCATTATGACTTAATTGTTACACATAAAAAAAAATCTTAATAATATACATTTGCATTATGTATAATTGGAGTCTAAATTAGTCTTAAGAGACTAGTTTCCTCTTAGGTTCAATTCACAAGTATTCTCACCCAGCGGCATGAAAAAGAGTATAGTACAAAGAAGAGAAATCATTTTTTCTTAAAGTTTAATTACTTTCGCTGAAAATAATTCAAGAAAATATCAGTCTCAAATTCTAGATTAAAGTAAAGTTATATGATATTGTGTGAAAATTATTACATTTTACGATCCGAAAATCATGTTTAATTGGATATATTTTTTATTAGGTTGTTTATGTTTTTTATTTTATAATTGAGAAATTTTTTACAGTGCTTACAGTTTACCTTCTCAAATTTTACATGTGACATGTAAGATTATAGCAAGTAGATTATTATTGATATTGTAAAATTAAAAATAAGATCTCATTACTCATACAATAAATATTAATTTTCATCAACGTATGACAACTATTGTACACACTCACATGATTAGAGCTGTCAAAATGAGTTGCCCCAACCCAATCCAACCTTAACGGGCTAAAGATTTAAATGGGTTAGAACGGGCTGTTCTTTTTAATTAAAGGGCCTATAAAATAGCAGCTCAGTCCTAAGCGGGTCACGGGTTGGCCCTTCAACCAAAAAATGGACAATATTGGCCACTTAGAAAGAGTATCGAACATTAATGTCTAATGAACACGACATCAATACATACATAAATTCATCCATGAATTACACATACTTCAGTGAATACTTACAAAACAAAAACATAATAGCCAAGATACAACATTAATAAGATTCATACAATATAGTAACACCCGAAATTTTTTTGAGCCAAGACTCGAACCATTCTTCATTGTGAGTAGGATTTTATCGAGGAATTTAAATTTTTATAAGTGTTAAGGTCACTAGATATAGCACCTTGGATTCCAAAAAGAACTAAAGAGAATTCATTCAAGTCATTCGTAAGTTCTTTTAAGTTTTGGGTCAACTACAAACGATCATAACTTTCGGTACAAGATGAGTTAAGTAGCCCATAAGATATCAAATGAAAGGTCTTGGAATCCTCTTTCCAACACCACTGAGTTTGCTAAGTTTTGAGTTCGGATGAGTGAGATATGTCCGTTTGAAATAAGCATGTCCAGTTAAGAAAAGTTAGCCGAAATTATGAAGGGTATTTTGGTCTTTCCCTTACCCCTTCAACTTAAAATGTTTTTAGTAAGGTTTTAGGGGTCTAAACTGATTTGGGTCAGTTTTCATAATCCTAAATCACGCTTAGGATTTTGAGAGGAGTTCAAGAGGAGAAAAGAGTGGAGGTTCAAGGCGTTCGTCAAGGTTTTTGAGAATTTTCGAGGAATTTCGTCATGGGCTTGATCCCTAAGAGGTATATAAGTTTTCATAGTGTTGGGTTCGTTCACCCACACGTCAATCATGAGTTTCACTTTCAAATTCATCCATGAGATTGAGTATATTGAGGCTCTTGATGAAATTCTTGAGGTGTTGTTCTTCATACTTGAATTACAATGTTTGGTTGAGTTCTTGAGGCGAGAATCTTGTTAATAAGCTTTGTTCTTGAGGGTTTTTGAGTAGTTTTTCATGTATTTAAGTTGGGTAAACGAATCTAAGAGGATTTAAAAGAAACCATTTGATTCTAGGCGACTTAGGGTCAGAAAACGAGAAACAAAATTCGTCAATTTTTTCTGGGCAGGGGGCTGGCGCGCCAGAAAGTTTGTTCTGTAGTTTAGGGGTTGGTACCCCGCGCCACTCAGTGCGCCAAGGCCACCTGCCCCGTCTTTTTTTCATCGTTCATCCCGTTTAAGTTCTTTTAAAGTGTACATTCACACCCTCCCTGATTTAACAATTCTAAATCACATTTAATCATCACAAGATCATATATATCATGAATCATAACTCTTGAATTCATAATTCATAATTCAAATTCAAGAAAGTGCTAAGAGTAGAGTTCAAGAAAGCCTTTGAGTTAAGTTGTGAATCCATTGGGATTAACTATCGATTTGAGCTAAGTTTTTAGGAAGTAAGTATGAGAATGAGAAGATTTGTACCCATGAGTTCTATATTTTCATTAAGACCCATGAGTCGAGTTGTTCATGTCCATAATTTCGCATGAACTCCATAAATTAAGTATATTTAAGAGAAGTAGTATCGCTGAGTTCTAAGTTATTGAGCATTGAGTTCCTAACCCTTTATGAAACTATATTTTATAATTATGGATTACCATATGTTATACATGGAGGTCCTTGAGTTGAGTTGGTCATGCCCATAATTCCGCATGAACCTGTCACGACCCAAGCCTAGGGCCTAGACGTGACCGGCGAATGGGGAACCCGAAGGAACCCCAAACAAGCCTCATAGCGTATCATTACACATCCTTGGTCGCGGAAGCAAATAAAATGACCATAAGCGATAAGCATAATTAAGGGGGGAATCGGGACTAAGGGAGCAAGAGAAACAAAAATAAGAACGATACAAAAATACCATAGATGAGTCAAGCTCAAGCATAATACACAACTTGTCCAACACCACCTCTAAACATGAGTACTTAGCGGGGGCCAAGACAAACTACCGGGCTCACCATCATAGACAAAACATAACTAAAAAGAAAAAAAGTCTTATACATAGCAAAAGATCATGAGCAACGTCCCCGGAATGGAGGACTCACCAATAACCTTGATAGAAAATCGTATTAGCCACGCAGAAGAGGAGGGTCAAGCGGTGCTCCGGTCCCTACATGGTGACATCATGTAGGCATAGAGTATGCGTTAGTACATTTGAATGTACTAAGTATATGGGATGAAATGCAATGCTAC